>NC_072774.1:9947651-10137062 GCF_022539595.1 Amphiprion ocellaris
CCTCAAGTACAGTACAAGGCTAGCTTTCCTGAGAATTTAAACATTTTTTTTGTGAGTTTTGAGATTTTTTTAAAATACTTTTCTGAGGTTTTTCTTTTAGGATTTGGGACCCTGGTGGGCTTCAAGCATTCATAACCTACGATTTTACTAATGAAGAACATTGCTGCCTGTCAGCAGTTTGATAAAGAAGCTGTTGAAGAAAATGTTGACAAGATTAAAATATAACTATGGTTGAAATGAGAAGCGGTATATATGAAAAAAGAAAAGCACTGAACTAGCAGAAGAAACTGACCTATCTGTAAGGCATGTGGTGGTTGATGGCATCATGGTGTGGGTTTGTTTTCCTGCATCTGGGCCAGAATGGCTCACCACCATTGCTGGAACAATAAATTCTAAATTTTACCAGTGAACTCTAAAGAACAATGTCTTGACAATATCTAGACATCTGTTTGTGAACTGGATCTCAGTGGAAAGTGGGTGATGCAGCAATACGACCACCCTGAGCACGCAAGTTGTTCTACCAAACAACAGTTAAAGAAGAATAAGGACATGTTTTGGAAAGGACAAATCAAAGTCTTGACCTAAATTCAGGAGAAATATTGTGGAACCACCTGAAGCAAGCAGTTCATTTGAGGTAGTATGTACGAAGGAATGGACTAAAATTTCTCCAAGTCATGTACAGGATTGATCAACAGTTACCAGAAACATTTTGTGGCTGCACAAGATACTACTGAGAGCAAAGTTTCACTAATTCTAATAAATAAATTACTGTTAGGAAGCATGAGCTCATTGCCAGACCACATGCAGATCTTTTGTGTAGAGAGGAGGACTACTTTGTTTTTCTGTTTAGTTGAGTGGCTACAGGGAAAATTTTTTAAAGTTGCATTTTCTTGCCTAATTAAAATGACCAGCCTGTTTAAAAAAACCATAAAGCTGCAGAAGTCATCATCTGACTTTCTTCCTGCAAAGGCCATCTTGTCCTGGAGGTTAGAGAAGGGGCACAGCTCCATAGAAGCTCTTTTGTCAGGTTCACTGGGTAGGTGGGATCTCACATGTGATTTGATCAGTGATATATCCTGGTTGGTTAGTTTAAACTGAAGAGGCAGCCCCTTTCCCTACATGTAACAGGATACTGGGAGAGAAGAGAGGGAATGGTGTTGTTCAGAAAGCAGGACAAAGCAGCACTCCTGACTGCTGAATGCAATTTGTGGACGTTTTCAAGTAAGGTTTTTGTTCTTATTGCTATTCCTTTTGGAAATGTGCTGTTTGATTTTTTTAGTTTTTTAATGCAAATGAATACAGCTTCCAATTTACAAGTGCATTTTGTTCACTAGCATGATCTTTGTTTTCCTCATGCCGTGCAAGGCAACCTAGAACCCTCCTTGCAACAATTAGAAGGATGAAAAATTATGTCCCATTTGTTTAACTGGGGTGGCACAGTGTTGAAGTGGTTAACACTGTCGCCTCACAGCCAGAAGGTCCTGGGTTCAATTCTCGACCGTGGGTCATTCTGTCTGGTGTTTGCATGTTCTCACCAGGTGTTTCCTCCCACAGTCCAAAAACATGCTGAGGTTAACAGGTGATTCTAAATTGTCTGTAGGTGTGAATGTGGGTGTGCTTAATGTGGTTGTGCTTGTTTGTCTCTGTGTGTGGCCCTGTGATTGGCTGGAAACCTGTCCAGGTGTACCCTCCCTTCATCCTAAGTCATCTGGGATGGGCTCCATTCAACCACAACTATCTTTATTATCACCTGTTGATTATCATGGGTGTATTGCAAGTACAGTACTCAAAACATGAAGTCCTCTTCCCTGTCCAAACAAACTTGCGCCTCTTCTTCTGTTGCTATCTCTTGTGTTGTTTGGTTCTTTTATATACTTTGTGTGACTATAGTGTTGGTCTGTGAGGAGTAAAGGTTAAACATTATTGCTTTTAGTTGCCCTGCTGAAGAAAAAATAAACAGATAATACACTTGCATTCAAAACTACAATGACAACAGCCCCGTCCAACCTGAACTCTCTCACTCAAGTCGACACTCCCTTACTGCTCACTATGCTCAGCTAACAAAAGGCACCTGATACAACCACCACAACAGGGCCGGTCAAGAGATGGACTCTTGTCCTCTGTGGTTCTCCGGTGGTGGAACGAGTTACCAATCTCTGTTCAATCTGCAGAGTCTCTCTCAGTCTTAAAGACTAAAAATCCTGTTCTTCACTAAACATTTTTTGCACTTAATAGAAAGCAAAAAAAAAAAAAAAAAAATTCCAATTACATCTGCACTGCCTGACTGCCTGAAGGCACCATGGTCCTATTATCATACTTGAACTTGCTTTATGGCACTTATCCAGGTTGTTTTCTCCTGACTAGATCCTCAGCTATTATGCTCTTCACCTGTGGAACACCTGAGGTCTGCTCAAACTGTTGGATCTTTTAAATCAGACCTGAAACCTATATTGTTTACTGACGCTTTCTCTTAGATGCTCAGTCTATTTTCTTGTCTTTTAATGCACTTTTAAGATATTAAAAACTACTTTTATGTTTTATTTCTATAATTTTAATGTATGTCTACTTTTAAAAGATTTTTCTGAATGTATTTCTTTGCCATTGCAAAATACCTTGAATTGCCTTGTGTATGAATTGTGCTATACAAATACATTTTATTTGCCTCGCTTGTGTTGTATCTACTCTCAGATGTATGTCGCTTTGGACAAAAGCATCTGCTCAGTGAAACTGTAGAATATGTAATACCAGACTTAAAAACAGAAGAAACTGCTGGCACACATTACAGCATGATGCTGCTGCTTTAAAATTATAATTAAATTGAAATGATCTGCTACAAGATGAGAAGGGTTTACTTTACAACACAGCATAAAAAGGGATCATCGAAGAGATATCTAAGATATGAACATTCATAGCTTTACAATCAAAAAAATTCTTTTTTTAACAGCTTTACTTTCCACGTCATTGTTCAGGTTGACCCAGGATGATTCAGATTCTTTACGGAGTTGCCAAACATTTCATTTAAGGATATACATGATTCTGTCAACAAAAATAAAATCACTTATGCCGTGTAAGAAGTGTTTTTGGAATGTCATAGTAAGGATTTATTAAATACTTTATTAATTCATCTGGGACATCCTGGTGGTCAAGTGGTTGAGCTACATGCCATGATTGCAATGTCCCCAGGTCACATATGTTGAGACTTTTGTACTTCTTAAAAAATTTTCATTTTTATTTCACAAAAGAGGCCAAATACTCTCTCCAGGCTGCTGCTTTCTGTAATCCATTTAACACATTTCGATGTCTTTTCCATTTGGATAAATAATGACAAAAAAAATCAAAACAAAGCTGAATTTTGTACATTGTGACTTAGAGCAGTTATATAACCAACACTGAAAGGTGTAATTTTCCCCTGATGAATTCCCTGTCTCTCTGTAATCTTATCACGAGATGCCGATATTGCATATATGAAACATGAAGTCATAACTCAATATTTATTCGGAAGAAAATCTTTCCATAAATACCATGTCTTCCTTTGCAGGTACAGTACAGTCTGTGTCGGGGGAAACCGTGTGCTCTCTAAAGTCATGACTTTGGGTTTAACCTCTCTACTGCTGCTAATATCACTGGTGTAGTTCCTAATATTAACACAGAGAAGTTTAACCTGACTGCTCTCCAGATATCACTCATGTAACTGATATATTTATATGCCTTAAGGTTGACTTCATACATGTGTAGCATAGATGTACTATTAAGTTACAATCTCATTCATTCATATGAATGAAAAGCACTAAAACTCTCTGAGAGATTCATTTAGTGTACCCCCAATGACCCCGGTGGTACATTTATCTGCCAATGGTCACATCACATAACACGGAAGCCATGCTGATTCTACTCACTCTGTAAACATTCCTTAAATGCTTTAGTGCATTGCGTTCTGTTTAACTCCACAGGCATTTTTGGGTCACAGCCAACTGGCATTGATCAGGATTGGAAACAGCATGTTCCCTCTCCTAAAATAGCCCTCTGTATCGTACATCTTTTCAGCTGAGTGAACGGAGCACTGCAGTAAATCAAGAAAGTTATGCTCATATGTTAACGCTGTAAAATAATAATGTGCCTTTAAGAAGTACTCCTGCTGGTCATCATAAGTCAAATGTGGCCTGCTACTGTATTTATGAGCATTTGTTATAGTACAGGAGTGCAACCTATTAGGCCTCCATATACATTCGTAAGCACCCCATTCATCAGCAGACATGTCAGACTAGGTTCCTGGATTTGATGCTGAACAACCCTGATGTGGTCAAATATTCCACAGCTGTTCCCAGAGAATGCACAGCGCAGCAACAGCCCAGTGTTTCACCCACATACACATACATACAACATGCACAAACACACAACTGTTGCTGGAGACTTTACCATGGGGGTTGTTTTGCAGAAAGGCTGTACAGCGGATCTCACAGTCCAAAAACTAACCCTTACAGCAAAAAACAAGTGTGTGTTTTACCCTCCGCTGTGCATTGCAATGATTCTTTACCACCAGGGCACAAGATCGAGTTTCCATGTGTGGGCTGAGACAGCTGTCTCTCCTGTTCATGTTAACATCGGAACTGCTTAAATCATCTGGGAAAATTCCATACTGCGCTGCACTGTGTGGTACGAAGATGTTTGTCAGAGTTAACAAAGAGGAATGGTCAACAAAGTAGGACAGAGGGATGGATGATATAATCCTTTATAGTGAGGGAGCTGTTACTAAAAACAACTATATATATTGTGATGAATTTCTAATTTGGCAACCTGAACCCAGTTAAGAAAAAAAGGAAGTTAGCGTAGAGTCCATGATCTTCAGTTCAATTGTAGATCGATTGTATGCCACAAAGACTCGCCTGCAACAAACTGAGGTGGTCTTGAGGTCAACGAAAGTTGTCACAGGAAGCATCAGCTTAAATAAGATTCTTTATGCTGCCCAAAGTGCATCATAGATCTTCCCAAAGTTTAATTATCACCTGATTCTCGCCTCCTGTCATGAGCTGCATCCCCACCATTGTGCCTGATCATCTTGGCAGGCTTTTATTTACATTCAAATCCTGTAAAGTCTTTGTTCTCGGTGCATGTTGTGACCTGAAAGTAAGGCCTCCTACCAATGATGCACCGAAGGCTCACACAACATCCTTCTCAAAGCTTCTTTTCACACTTCACATACAGGCCATCGATTTCAAAAATCTCAATGTCTAACCAACCCACATGGGCTTTTCCTATATGTAAACATCATCCTTAAAATTTATTCGTGTGGTTTTCACTCATCTTAGATTTCTTATAATCCTTTGTTGTGCCAGTTAGCACAACAAAGGTTGTGAATCTGCCAAGTCAGCAGTGACTCAAGATATTAAGGCTGGTGAAACTTTCTGGGGAGAGACCTGATCACTGTGTTATAGGTGCTTGATAAGTGATGTTGCAAACCCCCTCCTCTCTTCTAAGATGGCTGTTCCAATTTGACATAGATGGCTTCCTTTATTCCGCTCTCAAACCATCTGTCCTCTCTGTCCAAAATGTGGACATTGCTGTCCTCAAAGGAGTGTTTTTCATTCTTCAGATGTAGGTGGACTGCTGAGTCTTGTCCTGAGGAGCTGACTCTCCTGTGTTGAGCCATCCGTTTGTTAAGCAGCTGTTTAGTCTTTCCAATGTACAGTTATGGGTCTCCTGGATCACTGAGAATCTACATAGATTTCTTTTATCATTTCCAACATATTGAGTTGTTTCATCACATCTATTCTGTTGCAGAGCTGCCATGCGATGGAACAACAGCTATGTATTCCCCTATGTAAAAAAGAATCAATTCAATCTACTGAAATCTTACATAGTGCATTTATGTTTTTTCAAGACAGATAGAAATATACAGCCATTAATTGTCTTGTATGATGTTGGGCCACAACGAGCTTTAGAGTACCTGGGCATCAATTCTTCAAACTTCAGGAACTTTACTTTCCTAATAATATCCAATAAATATTTCTTCATTTGGTGTATTGATAATGGTGGCAAAGAGCACTGTCATTGGTCCAAAATCTATCGTGTTCAGTTGGGTTGAGATCTGGTGACTGCAAAGGTCAAAGCATATGATGCATCATTTTCATCAAGCCATTCAGTGACCCATCATGTTCTATGAATTAATGCACTGTCATCCAAGAAGAGATCACTCCCAACTGGATAGAAAGGTTTCAATATAGGATAAAGGTTATCACTATTGTATTGATTAGCAGTGACGCTTCCCTCTAAGGGGACAAATGGATCCAATCCACTGGATCCATCAAAATGTCTACCATGGCGTTTCAGAATCACCAGATCCCCTCATTGTAGCGGTCAAACAGTCAGTGTCACTACTCTATCATGATACTCATGATGCTTGAATTTCTACTCCATTTTTTCATGACACTGCTTGAGTGAGTGTTTCAAAAGGTCTTGTTATCACTGGTGATGCCATTCCAAAGAAAGTGCTCCATTTATGACGTTATGGGCAGTTTATCAGTGGTATCTGTTTCACTCTGAGATACCGGCCAAATCTGTATCTGCTGTTTTAGGCCTCTGGAGATAAACATACCCCTGAAGATATTTCACAGTGCAAAAGGGTATCTTAATTCAAACCTGACAAAATGTGCCCTTTCTGTTGTAATCTGAATGTATACTTATTATTGCAGATTTGGACTCTGGGTTGACTTCATTAGGTACACTTGTACAGTGTAAATCAATCCAGTACTGCCACCAAAAGTTGCATTTGTGGTGTCTACACACTTTATTTTTTGTTTAATTAATCTTTTTAACACAATGACACTTCACACAATGACAATACAGCGATAAACCAAATGATTCCCTCTGAGCAGGGACTGCTGACACAGTAACCAAGGTGTTCATTTAATAATATATTTTACCATTAGGGTCCTGGTTAGTGGTAGTTATATTCTGTCCCACTCATAAATGTAAACTGAAAGAAGAAATACTGAGAAATATACTTTAAAAAACACAAACAAAATAACATACAGTTCAGTACAAAACTGTATATTGTCATTTTTACTGTGTCAGAACCGAAATATTTAAAACTTTCTGAAACAAATTGTGTCCATTTTATTTCAGCTTAATCAAAAATTGTCCATCCGTTGTACACAAACACAATAACAAGCTACAGATAAACGATGCATTAGTCTCTGCAACATTTACAGGCTATAAAAAGTGAATATTGACTAAAGGTTCTCTGCACATGCAGGATCATCCTGCCCCAAGCTTCTCTTGTGCTTATCTAAGTTAATATATAATATGATTTATCTTTTTGTGTTACCAAACAATATTGAATACGATTACATCACTGGCATTTCATATGTAATTTTAAAAGTATAGAACAAAATTATCATCCAAAGAAATAGTTTAATGACAGGTACCAGGAGCTTAACTGTTACTGTTTCTAATCTCAAACATTAGGGAACTTAAGGATTATGGCCACCTGATAAACTATTGAACCAGGTAGAATTTCAGATATTGCGCTATTGTATTTGTGCCATCAAACACCCACAAGGACATAAAACAAAAGGGGAAAAAGATTTTATTGGTTTGGGTTTTCTCTTGGATTCCAATACTTCCTTGTATTGGTGTTTTAGTAGCTATAAAAGCTATTTATTATCTTTTATTGGGTTAATACGTTTTCCACTACCTTTACAACATAGCATCAAACTTAACCTTGATATTTTGCGCTGATGCATGCAAAAAAGATCTTCAAGCTGCAGTTTAACTCTGTGTTTATAGTTCTGGGGTAAATCTGCCTTATGAAACCAATGGAAGAGCATGTTATCACTGCAGTTGGCCAGCAGATGGCGTCTGGCTACCATAAACTCCAGACTAGAATCATTTCACTTAGACTGCAAAAAGTGTTACCTGGTTTCTCAACCACTTCAAAACTTGCTGCTCTGACTTACAATGAAATGTGAAAAGGCTGAGTATTGTTGTTTATCAGTTTCCTTATGCTTCTCTATGTTGAAAAGAGCAAAAAAACATGACTTATTTCAGCCATACAGCCATCAGCAATTCTGTGCTTTTGCATAAATTTGAGCATTTTTGAAAAAGTTTATATGAAGCAAAAACAGTTAAATACAAACCCTGCAAAAACACACAGTAAAATAAGTCCCTATTCAAATTTTTATGTACTCTTACTTTACTTGAAATATGTATTTAAAATTTTGTAATTGCAGCATGTGCAAGGAATCCTTCTACTTCATTTTAATTCAGTTTTATTATGACTTTTTTTTTAGGACTTATAGGACTTATATTATGACCAATGTGACAGGAAAAAATTGCTCCTGAATTATTTTTCAACATAGTCTCCTTTAACTTCAATGTGCTTGGTCCACCAATATCCAAGCTTTGCTATATCCTTGGGGAAGCAGGTCCAAATTTGAGCCTCCAAATACCCCTCAACAGCATGCATGGCTTCATCAGTACTCTGAAAATGGTGAAGGGGGATTCTACCTTGTGAAACTCACCCGACCTGATGGCACCAGGTCGGGTGAGTCAGGTTCATGGTGCAACAGTTCAAAGCCACATGTGGCAGCTTCTGCCACCTGTGCTGTATGAATAGATGCATTATTCTGGAGCAACAGCAGCCAGTCCAAGCTTTCCTCTCTTTTTTTCTTTGACTTCATCAAACATTTGAGTTTTTGTGGACATTGATATAAGTCTTTATAGTATACACTAATGTGCACAAATGGGACTTACACCACTTGTTTCCTGGTGAGGCTGAGAGCTTTTGAAGTTACCCTTGTATTGTAATTCAAGTGGTCTGAGAAGAAATTAGACTTCTGCACCTCTGCCTAGCTTTGCTGTCAGGCTTTAGAAAAGCTTGCCTATGATGGGAGAGCTTTGCCAATCACACAGTTTTTCATCCAGAGCAAGTGACATAGTATAAATAGCAACAAAGTCCATGGATGGGCAGGAAGGGGGTGCAATGGGTTAAATGGAGGACTTTCAAGTGGAAGAGTGGGATTTGAACCACAGGTGAAGCAACAAGTTAGCCTGACAATCTTTGCATTTGAAGCATTTGTTCGTTTGGTAGGAGGAGCTCAGAAGAGAGGGGGGCTGTATATTTTCAAGTTCTTCTGTTTTTTCTGCTTTTTCCAGATTTCTTCCTGATGCAGCTTTAAGGAGATCATTGGAAATCCAAGTAAAATCTAGAATTCTAAGAAAACTGTCAAATAAAAGTGGTGCAGCAGTGTTGATGTACCAACAACTTCTGCATGGGAGAGTCATCAGAAGCAAACCCTACCTGCATCCTCATCACGACGCCAACATCTGAAGTATGCAAAGCAGCTGGATAAAACAGAGTCACTCTGGAAACAAATTCAAGCTGAGCCACAGTCACCAAATGTAAATTTGAGAGGAAAAAAGGAACAACATTTGATGAAAAGAACATGCTGCCAACTGATTATCATGGCGGTGGAAATATTCTGGTTTTGAGTTGTCTGGCAGCCAGTAGCACGAGAACATTACACAGACTGAAGGATGGATGGATTCCACTAAATATTCACAAAGATTGCAGTCAGTCAAGAAACTGAAAACAAGCCGATTTCTACACAAGGCAATGATCCAAAGTAGCCTTCAAAATTTATCATTTAAGAAACTCAAGCTGAAAACATTTGAATGACCCTCACTGACCTCTGAAAATGTGTTGGTAGATCCTGCTGTGCATGCAAGACAGCCTAAAAATATCTCAACTTGAAGTGATCTGGAAGGAACAGTGACTGAAAAAGTAAAATCAAGAACAGGAAAACTCTCAGCTGGTTGCATCAAGCATTTAAAGGGGACGGCACAAATGTGTAGCTGTTGCTGGTATGGTTGGTTTCTACGCTTTCCATCCTTTGTCAATGTAAGCAGCCACACAATGCATTCTGGTAGCAACTCAGTACATTTTGGGTAATAGAGCATCAAGTTAAACACTCCTCATTTGCATAAAGTTGAGGTCTTGACTACTTTATGCAAACCAGCAGCTGCCACGTACCACCTCTGGATAGGCCCAAAAATATTTTAATGAATGAAACCAAATTAATCAGGTGCATGACTTATTTCTCAACTCCAATATTTTCAGAAACACATTTGTGATGATCTATTTTCCTCATAAGTGAAAGTTTCAAAATGAGCCACTAAGCAGTTCAAAATCTGGGGGCAGAAAGCCGATGAGTGATGTATTCATCCAATCAGTTGTAGCCAGAGGTTCTAGGAGGGAGCTGCTTGTATTGGTTTCCTGTTGGAGATTCACAAGCTGATCTCTATCTCGACACAAACATCCAATACTGGAAAGCAGCGTGACTCCTCGTGTTTTAAAACACCTGAGCACACATAGCATTATATTGCTTTTCTAGTCTGCTGCAGTCCCCAGTGAGGACTCTGGTCCTGTGGTCTAACTGTGTTTCACAGATGCACACTGCTGCTGAACACACACACTGTCGCTCTTGTAGCTTCGGTGCTGCATGGACACAAATTTTGCCGTATGTGAATGTCTGCAGATGGGTCAGTATGGACTCTCACAAACATGGGGAATGATTAAGTTGACATCATGCGTACTATTCCACAAGGAAAGCATGATTGGTCTTGATTATACTCCAGTGTCGATGCACACACAAACACCTTAAGGCACCCATGTGGGCGTGTAGTTGTTGTGATCATATTACTTTTTCTAATCTGTCAGAAGTCAGCTTGGAGGTTTAAACCCCAGCACTGTCAGGCTGCCACTGTTGGGCCCTTGAGCAAGGCCCTTAACCTTATCTGCTCCATGGCTGATCCCGCTCTGACCCCAGCTTCCTAACAAGCTCAGATGTGCCAAACTGCATTTCATTGTACTCTGTGCTTATGTTTTTAAGCTTATCTTATGTGCAGAGCCATGCAGATGCTTACAGATTTGGGAAGATGATGAAATTTACATCAGGCCAAACCTTGCAGACCCCTGCTAATGTGGAAAGTACAATAAGAGCCTCAAGTGTGGACACCCATGGTTGCACAGTTGTTGATGTAATGCACATTTTCTAATCTGCCTGAGTCTTCGTTCCATGCATGTCTAGTCGGATGCATCTACGTATTCTGCTTGTTGCACAGTACCGCTCGTGTTGCATTTTCACCATATTGACACAAATTTTGGGTTGCACATTGACATCTGTGGAGGAGGTTGTGCAGATTCTCGTGGTCTTGGGCAGGTCAAAGAAATGACATCACATGTACACCTGTATAAAAAAGCATAACACTTGCCTTAAGCTTTGATTTTACTCCAGTACAAGCATACACACCAACTGCTATAGACTCCACAGATGTGTAGTTGCTGTTGGAGGACTTGGTTTTATATATGTAGGTCACATTTATGTATTTCATGCATACACAAGACAGCCGAGCATGACAACTATTGATCTGATGACTAAATGTTCTCAAATTTTAGGCTGCATGTGGACATGTGTGGATCCTAGTGAACCATTCCTAACTCACGAATGGAAAAATTATGACATAGGCCTTAAAGGTACCAAATCATTTTACATGCCCCAATTACTTTATATTCTGTTTCTTATATGTTTATGAAATAGGACACAGCAACTGAAGAATGCTTCATTTTTGATGTGATTTGGGGTTTTATTAACTCATTTTCACTTCAAAATTCTGCAAAATGTGGAATGTACCTTAAGTGTTCGCATAATTGCAAATTAAACACATAAAGAACACATTTTAAAATGAGAAAAAAAGCAGAAATGAGAGGAAACAAACAAACAAAAAACTACATAACTTAACTTTTCAGCTGTACTTTTAAAGGTAACCATTTTAACACAACATTATAATGTAAGACACGAGGCAGATAAGGTGCCATGTAGAGGATAAAATCTGTATACTGGAGTTGTCCTTGCATTTTTTGTTCCATGATTCATAAAGGGAGAGCAGAGTGAGCAGAGTCCTCAGTCATCCTCACAGTGAGAAGCTGGACAATATAACGGTATGCTCCTCCGCCCCCCTCCCCACCCCCTAATCAGCGCACCGCAATGCCTGCTGGGTACTGAAGTCTTCGCCAAACAAAGAGGAGCCGCGTTTGCCACGCTGCCCGGAGAGCTGCAGCCTCCGCCGAGAACTACCAGTACCGAGATGCTCGGCTCGGGATGCTTTCCGGTAAGTGCGTAAAAATGTTTGGACCGGGCGCTGGAAGAGGGGGGAAAGTGTGAGGTGAGGAAATGACCGGGCTGCTATTTTTAAATTGGCTGTAACTAAATTCAAAGGAGGAGGCGGAGGAGGAGAGCGGATCGGGAGGGATGCAGGAGTCCCGCTGACCCCCCGGACGAGCCGAATCACGCCGCGGTGAGTTTTGCAGGAGGGAAGATTTCTCCGCAGACAATAACCTGCAAGTTGCGCTCCAACTTGGCCGATGCGAAACAAGCAAGAGTAAAAAAAAAAAAGAAGAAGAAGAAGCGCGTTTTCGATGCGACGCTGTGCGCAAATGTGCCTGTTTTCTGCACAGTCCAGAGGGTCACTGTGATTTTTCTGCTGAAATCGCCGCCGCTGTTTCGCCACCTGAAACTCCATTTTTTCCCCCCACTGATGCTCTGCTCCGTGCACAACAAAGGATGAGTGTGATCAGCAGGATGTAGATGGTGTGTGTCGATGATTGCAGTCGGTTTGTGGGCTGCACCTCCTGCTCCCTATGCCGGTTCTGTCTTTTTGCACAACTGCGCGTCATGATGTGGGGAAAGAAAGCATCTATAGGCCTCTGAAACCTTCTCCGTGCATGTGTTGCATCTTCCAGGAGGATGCTGCATTTGTCTGAAAATATCACTTTCAACATATTTGTCACTTTGAGCTGTAATTTAAAGCTTGAAGGTGCTCAGATTTTGCACATCTATACATTTAAGGGCGGGGAAACCAAATCTCCTCCACTCGCAGTGTTAATCAGCTAATTAATATGTATGTTTATATTCGCTTCAAGGCTTCTGTTATGTGTGTGAGTTCATGAAAAGCACAATGTGGTTAAAATGTTAGGAAAAACGAGAAACCTCTGCGTGACAAATCCCACTTTTTGTCTTTTGAGTTAATTATGAAGCTGAAGTTGGTTTCTGAATCGACACTTAAGGGAAAAGTTAAGGGAAACTCAACTCGCAGTGCTGTGACCAATTCTGTTATTTTTCACTGCATCTTCATAATGTAAAAGCGTGTTAGACATTGCATGTAAACGGTTATTGCTATTTGAAACCCACTTTCACATCTGGATGGCCTCTATTCTATTTGTGAAAAGGTGAGGTTTTTTTCACTTCAGACCAGATCCAGATTGAAAACTAGTACATATAGACTGGTCAGATCTCGATTAGATTGCCCTACATAAGCTAAATAGTCTTTTAACACTGTCTCTGATTCATGAAACCTTTGTTCTATTTGTGGAAATTCAAAGAACAGCAACATTTCATTACATTTTTTTTCTTTACATGAAAACCACATTAGACCAGGTCCAAATCTAATATCACTATATATAGATTGGTCAAAACTGGACTAGACTGTTCTAAAGAGGCTAACATATTATTTAAAACACAGTCTGTGATTTATGAAACCTTTATTATATTTGTGAAAATGAAAATTGACCAGTCTATATAGGGTGGTATTGGATCTGGACCTGGTCTAATGTGGTCGTTGTGCAAAAAAAGCAGTGAAATCTCCCTTTTTTGCACCAAAACATTAAAGATTTCACAAATATGAAAGTGGATTTCAGACAACAGTAAAGATTTATGCATAAAAATAAGTTCTTCCCTGTTTTAACAATGTCTCAGACATTTTATGTAAACCTTTAAAGCTGCATGAAACCCACTTTCATTCTTGTGGAGCCTTTTTTGTGTTTGTGAACATCCAAAAAAAGGGAGATTTCACTTCTTTGACGCATCAGGACCACATTAGATCAGATCTAGCCGAATTTAGGACTGATCAAATCTGCGTTTCACAAGCAGTATAAAGGTTTTACAAATCAAAGACTGCATTCTAACGAACCTTTATGCCTAGTCCAGATTTTTCGTTTTTTCCGCTGTCACACAGTAAAGGCAGAGCACACTGTGATAGGATGTTAAGGATGCAAATCTGAAATTATTTTGTTAGTCTTTCTTAACTTCTCCTATCCTGATATTTCTCTTTTAATTAACTGATGCATGATTTGGATCATGAAGGCGCCTCTGTAATATCTGCCATTGAGATATACGATCATCAACCCAAATACGTAACCTTTTGAAATAGCTTGGATGCAGAAATGCAGTTTTATTTCTCAGTGCATTGCAGAGCTGTTCAGTTGTTGGATTGATTTTAAGACGTTTATTGTATTTATGGTACGTATTATGTATGAAAAATTGTATCAGACAGGGACTCGGAATCTGTAAATACTGAATATTAAATGACTTGGATCAGATCTGGGCAAAAGTACTTGATTTGATCATCGCTTGATACTAGGAGTAGATCTGCATCCTGTCTAATGGGATCTACATGGGAAAAAACTGTGAAATTTAAAATGTTTGCATTTTCACAGATAGAATAAACGTTCCATAAATCAGAGACTGTGTTCTAAATAATCTGTAGTCTCTGTTGGAGAATCCAGCTCATATTTGACTTTTCTGTAGTGGTTTTGGATCTGAGTCAGGTCTACCTGTGAATAAAGCAGTGATATCTCCTTTTTTGCCTTTTCACAACTAGAATAACAATTTGACATGTGTAAAAGTGTGTTTCTAACCATATTAAGGGCTTACTTTAAACGTCTAACACCATTTTCCACATTATTCATCGCTGCAAATTCAGTTTCCCTCAAACTCCCCAATCGGAAACCAACTTCAGCGTCGTGCGTAAATTGTAGTATTGTGCACCAAACGTCGCAGACTACGTGCACTGACAGCGGCTTTAAGTTGAAGTGTGTTCCTGGATGTGGCTGTGTTCACCGTGGAGGACTTGACTGTGGCTCGCTCGGCAGCATCTTGGCTCGGCTGCAGGAGTTTCCTCTCGGCGGGGAGAGAATCAGGAGCAGGTCGGTGTTTGGACGCTTGACGCACGGCTCCGTTTTCCTCCTTCTGGCGGAGGAGTCTCAGCTCCGCTACTGATGCTTTTCGTACGACAGACCGAGTCAACCCGTCAGGTAATTTGTGTGTTTTTCCTCAGGAAAGAAAGCGGTTAAGTAATAGTGAGCCTCATCTCGGCGATACAATTAGAAATCTGCGCTCCATTTAGATCTAATTAGGACATGGATTGTTAGGGCAAAGATGGAAGACGTGATACACTTGGCTCATCATTTTCAAGGCAAAGTCTCATCGATATTAAAGTATAATTCGAGACATAGCAGCCTGGTGAAGCTGTTTAGATTTTTTTCCAATTAATTCCTTGTGTCATATATGGACTCTGTGTTTCTCCATCAAGGACATAATAAGATCTTGCCTCAGGGAACAGTAAATTATTCAGATTGTAAGTGTCAGCTGAAGAGAAGGCAGACACACTTCTTCCTCTATGAGAAGCTACTGCCACAATGCATATAAAGTCTTTCTAATTATTATTTTACTTCCTGCGTTTCATTTTATTATGTTTATTCTAATGGAAATGGAAGTGAAAGAGTGTGATCAGGTGCCTCCTCTTCCTTTGCATTTCCTCTGCCCAAGGCGAAATAGCTTCTGAAGTTAATTTGCTCTTCCGAGAAAAGAAAAAAGCTGCCTCATGTCTTGTGTTGCAGCTTTTCCACTTCCCACTGGAAGAAGTCCCCACTTTAATGGGCCATTAAGAGGCAACCGCGATGGTTAAGCTGTCATCTGGTCCTGATTGATTCGGTTAGACCACGAGATGAGACTGATCTGTGCATGGGATTCCTCTGAAGCTCTCTGCTGAACCTCTCCAAGAGATTTTAACCTGGCTTTGAGACTTTGGAGGAATCTAAAACAACATGCGTGTGTGCAGTGCTTGTTGATCTTCAGTGTTTCCCCCTCTGCAGTGCAGCCTGCTCACAGGTGGAGGAAGAAAAGTTTAGCAAAGGCGAGGAGCATTTTGGGCTCCTTGTAAAAAGTGGGCCACCGGTCCCTGCGGTGAATGTTGCTTTTCTGGGGCAGGCTCGGTGATGACGCTCACCCTGCCCGGATTGGGAACAGACACCCTCCGTCCGTCCATTTCGGAGAGAGGTGTGGAAGCTGCAGAAACGTCCGAGCAGAGACACTGCAGCTCTACTCGATTGCAACTTTTCCCAATTCTATCCTTGATACCTCTGCGGGACGGGCCTGTAAGTATGCTTCACCTGACTTAGATATCAGATCAGTTATCTGTGTCTCTGAAAAGGGGACAACAGTCTTAAGTAACGATTTTCTTCCACTGACTTGGCGGCGTTTTGTGCCCAAAAACCCGCACCCTGGAGTGAGAAGCGAGCTGCTATTTAAAGATGGCACAACCCAGCCAGCTGCTGCTGTTTCCGCTCCCATCGTAATTGAATCAGCGCTTTGCAGAGTGCGCCAGTGAGGGTGTGTGCGCTCCACAGAAGATTACACGGTCGGGACCTCGAGGCGGTTCTGCAACGGCCACTTTCGCATACCTGATTGGCGGCTCCTATTCCTGGTGAGCGCCTTTGCGGTACGGAAGCTGGGAAGAGGACAAAAAAAATCAAAGCGGGTATCATCTGCCACACGTGAAGGATGTGGCTTGTTAAAGGGAGGTAGTTGAGCCTGATTGTATAGAGTTACAGTCCATTATAGCGTGAATAGTGATTGATGAGGTGAGTTTGCCTCGTTTATTTAGACTTCCGTCAGAATATTTTAGCTCTAATTGGGAGGTGTGTGTCATTAATTGTGTCTTCTTCGATTTGTTTGGCCGTGAGGAGACTTGCAGCGACTTTCAAAGGCCTCAGAGAATGAGCGACAAAGGTCCTGCACAGTTCGGACACTCGTCACCTCCATATTGATCCGTCCTGCGCGTTGGAAGGCATTGAGAGGGTTAACAACTCAAAAAGGAACTGGGCCATGAACATCCCGTTTTTTTTATGGCCACATTCTGAGAGTGGCTGTGAGCGTGACAGAAACAGCAAGTGAAACAGAGCGATATTTGACGGTGGAATGTGTCCGCTAAAGCCAGTCCTTAGTTGTAGTTGACTTGGAGTTTTCCATGTATGAGGCTGTGGCTGAATAGCTGGAATAGTCTGTGTGTTCTGTAGGCCTCCCCCCTCACTGCCTTTAATCCGCTCTTACTTTCAGACTCCACAGATATTTTCTCTTTCCGTGGAGCATTCACCACTCGGCTCGATTATTTTGAGTCATCCAGCCGAGGCTGTGGCACTGGGGGGGAGTGTAAAAAATTTCATCTCAGGCCACGAATGCATCTGTCTCGTCTCGACGGCGTTGGGGTTCTCCTCAAGTCTGTTTGCATGGCTGCACTGTGAAAACTCCAAGACTTTAAAGCCCCATTCGTTTGCTCCCAGGCAGGATTATTGGCCTGTTTGATGCCAAAGTGTTGCTACTCAGGGTTCTCCTTTTAATGTGGAAGTTCACCTTTGATCCTACCAGTAAATTGGCCTGTAATAGAAGAGAACGGCAAAATTCTGATTATACTTGTACAGGTAGGAAGCAGTTTCCCGTTCGTGGATTTCACTGCCGTACAATCACATATTTCCCAGACATTGATCAGTGATTACATTAATAGTCTTGCCAAAGGGCCTCCTGCACCATCTCAGTCTGCAGGGAGTCTTTCTCTTTTCTCTCCATTGGTGGAAGATAACATGAGCCCACGAGGCAACGAGGCTACAATTTGGTTAGACCAGTAATTCACTCAAATGTAAGATGATCCGGAGGCCTGTTCGACCACCAGAAGGTTACCTTGCAGAGCTGAATTCAGCAGTAACGCTGAGAGAGAGAGAGAGAGAGAGAGAAGCTGAAGGAATTCTGAGGGCTCATTTAGGTTGGACGGTTACAGCCTGAAATTTTTCTTTCCCACCATATATTGCTTTTTGGGTTCTCAGGCAAAGCAACTATTTGTGCTTGTTTTTCTCAGCTGCCCCAAAAGATGTGGCTTCTACAGTACTGCAGCTTTTTTTATTGCAAAAAAATGCATCATTTTCATCCCGCTGTGTAATGAGGTTGGGTGTCTTATTCTGCAACAAATGATTACTTTCATTTCAGTTTTAGCAAGAATAACATCTAGAAAATGCCTGGAAATAGTTCACATAGCAGTTACTCAAAGCCTAAGATGACATCTTAAAATTGCTTCTTTTTTTTATTTTACAATAAAGTCAAAATAGTGTAAAATGCTGCAAAGCAGCAGATCCTCAATTAGAAAAGCTGCCGCTAGTGAAGGTTTGGATTTTTACTTCATGAATGGTTTAATCGATTAATCAAAAATGATTGGCTTGATCATTTAACCAAAATAGTGATTTGAGTTGGGCCTGTAACTAATGACCGTTTCCATTGTTTTATATATTGGTTGATCCTTTTTTTAAAATATCATCTTTAAAATGCCAGAAAATGGTGAAATATTTCCCCAAACTTAGCTCAGATGCTTTGTTTTAATGCCTCAAACCAAAAGAAATTTAGTATGCTGCCATGTCTGATCACGAAAAACATCAAATTCTCACATTTGAGAGTCTGAAACTAATATACGTTTCACATTTTTGCTTAAAAATGACTAATTGAGCATCAAAATAGTCTCAGATTTGTTTTCTGTCAATCAGCCAATCTATCAATCAGCTAATCTTTTTAGAGAATTTAAAACTTTCTATCATCCTTCCATCTTCTCAATACCACTTAGATCTCATTCATCATGTTTCCTGTTTTAACTTTGGCTTTACTCGGTAGTCAGTGCATTTAAAACCTGTGATGGAGCGTTTCCACATGAGATACCATCCAAAAGTGGCACACAAAGAGGACAAATTTGTTAAACCACTGACAGTTTATACCCAAAGTTGGACACTGCATCTACCCTAAATGGCAGCCTTTGCAATTGGCTGCTTGCTTTGTGATTTCAATTTGAAAGCATCTATGCAAATTCTGGTTCTAACAGCCACTGTCAGCCTCCTCTCTGATCTGTGTCATATCACAGTTAACTCTGTTTCTCCACCAGCTGTGTTGTTCGTTAAAGATGCATTCTTATCCAGCTTCAGAAACAGGAAGTTCCTCCAGTTTAAACACGTTGATTAACCTTTAAATGTGCATACCTGTATAGGGTTGGACACGTAATCAATGTCAAATCGAATTTGTGATCTGAAACTGTGCAATTAGCAGATAGCAAAGGCTGCGTCTGACGTGCAGCACATACATTATGCAGGAGGTCTGACTCTGGCTTTAAACTGCCGTGTCAATAGTTTCACAGATTCATGCCGTCCTTCTTGTGTGATCGTCACATTTCGGATGTCAAAAATATCACGTGCGGTAATACTCTACCGTGTTTTATATCTATAGCAAAGTGAATAATAATCTGAAACTTTAAAAAATGGTATCACAATTGCAATATCTGCCAAAAATAGTTCATTCTTACTTCTATAACAGACTTGCACTTTGGTTTGCTTAAGCATAGGCAAGAAATGGTTATCTTTTAGAAGTGACTTTGCAAGTAAAGCTCTTTGGTTCTTTTCTACATGTGTGATCTCATCTCGGATTGACTCCAGTTGCATGAAACAGCGGTAAAGAAACTGAAACCATTGTCATGATTAGTTGTTTGATGTTGTGAGTTACGGTTGTCCTGTGTTAACTTTTAAAAACACAAAGACGGAACTTGAACCAAATCAAAGAGAGGATGCACAATAACATGTAGAGAAGCACAAGCACTGCAGTGTGTAGTCCTAAAGAGCTTAACAACTTGTGCAGCACCTGGTCCAGCTTTAGAAGCCTGGGACCAGCAGGACAATTCCATCATTTCTCACTTTATTTTGGCAGAAAACCATGTAGCTGCCTTTCAGTATGTCACTATGTTTCTTTTATTTTTCTAAATTCTAAACTTCTCAAATCCCACAAAAATTTGCCCTGCATTATGACCCACTTCAGGCACCAAAAAGGATTTGTGTGTAGTTCACTTAGCCAGCATAAGCGTTTAATTACGTAACTGAAGTGTTTTGATGAGTGTTTTGACTTTTAACACGTGAACAGAGCAGAGATGCTCAGTTGGAACACAAAGTCTGAATGTGTGCCAGGAAACCGTTCTCCAACCACCACCGGCGTGACGTAACAGAAACGGATCCACACTTCAGTCATCCATTTTTGAGATCCCTGTAGTGTTCTTTTTCATGTTTTTACCAAACTGTGTGAGATGTTCTTACACATTGAGCTTCTGAGGGGGCTTTGTTGTTTTTTCCTGCTTCCCACTTTCTCCACCCTCGTTCAAATACATAACAGTGCAAATTGCCTAAATCGTTTTTCCTGTCTCTTGTTTCATCCAAACTCACATGCGTCTTTTTTTTGTCTTTAATTTACTGTCCTAGAAAGGGGGGAAAAAGGGAAACCCTTAAAAATGAAACATTTTTTCCTAAGATGTGATATTGTCCATCAGGCTTGGATACACAGAGATCCTGAGCTGTGTTCTCAGGTCTGGTCATTCTGCTTTAATGTGTTTGTGTCTTTGCAGCCAGTTTCTGGGAATCAGTAGAACACCATTAATTTTTGATCGTAACTCCTTCTTGGCAGTGCTTTGACTCACCCTGATGTCATCTTTCCTTTTTATTGTTTTTCTCTTTCAGAGGGGATGAGATGGGTGGAGCTGCCATCATCAGCATGCTGGAGACCTGAGAACATTCTGCTGGACTGAGGACCTCGACCACCCCCACCCATGACTTTCTACACTGTACGTCTACACCTTGTTATATTTACACAAATGTACAATTCATGATGGTAAAATCACTCACAAAAAATATCAAAAGGATGTGTATTTAAAGTATTTAGGGGTAGAATAAAACACAAACGTTGTTTTATAAAGTTTGCTGCATAATCACCAACAATTTTCATAATCAAATAACCAGTTTGAGTCATTTTTAGGGAAAAAAAAATCTTAAATTTGAAAATTTTCATCTTTTTTTACCCCCTTCATAACATTAAACTAGATGTCTTTGGGTTGTCGACATAACAAGACATTTTAGGACGTCAAGTTTGGTTTTGTGAATTGCCGTTCGACATTTTATCAACCAAACAACTAATCGATGGATTGATCACCAGAAAAATAATTGTTAGCCGCAGTACTTAAAAAGCATATTTCACTATGCAACAAAAGACGTAAGTATAGTAGATGGTAAATATATTTTATTGCTTGATATTTTTTTAATGCTTCTCAATTCTTAAAGTGTTTAAGAATTGGTTCAAGTAAAGAAACTTAAACGTATTATTCACCATGCTGTATTTACCATTTGATTCTTTTAGCAAATTAAAAGTGACTGCACATTTTGTGTCTTTTCTCCCTTGAAATTTGCCTTAGATTTATTTTTTGGATTACTGGAGACTAATTAATGCTGTTAGGATGTGGGGCTGCCTCCTAACCCTCTGAACCCCAACACCCAGTGGCAGGTTTGAAAGACATGTTACCTTTTACAAATTTAAAATAACACCATTTATCCAAGTCAAAAACAGAAAAAACAGAATTGCTTAATTTTGATTTATGGTCCATGTGTGGCCATTGCAAAGGAAAAATCAACCAAACCTAAGCTTCAAATTATGATATTTAATCAAAATCACTTTATTTAGCATGTTTCATTTAAAAATACGCCAAAAATACATTGTTTGCTCTGACAAGATCCACAGAAAACCAAAAATTCTGTATTCCTCTCCACAGCTGTGAAGCCATTAGTGACTCGTTGTGATCAATAGTCATGTGACAAAAATTCCCAGATTTTTTTTCCCCAGAAAAACTGCAGGCTGTGCTTATGCAGAGCAGATAGAAGACAACATGGAAAGAAATAAAAATTTAAGTAGTAGAATATTAATAGTATGAAGAGACCTCATTTAACTTTGCAAGGTGTGCCCTGCCTTTTGGATAGACAGATGGAGTCACCATTTTTTTCAGTATTGTCAACATCAGAAAAGAGTTGCACATGCTGATTCCATTTTTTTAAATCTGTAAAATAAAGAATCAAAGAAACTTAACTTTTGTTTTAATTGGCATTGTAGCTCTGTTACACCAGACAACACAGACATTTTTGAGTTCTCTCTGCTGGTTGTGCTATTTTCATAGCAGACAGTGAGTAAAAATTTAGCAAAAAATGGCAAATAAAGACCAGAAACTGCTTGAGGTTCAGAGGGTTAAATCCTAAACTTCAGCGTTGATTGCATAAAAAAAAAAAAAAAATCACTTGTGTCAAAGTTTTAAAGGAGACACAGAATAACAGCGACAAATACATTGTTTATCTGAAAGTGTCTCTGCTCACATGGTGAACTGTTGTTGACGCTCCGACTGCTGTTTTTCAGGAACCGTTGATTGGTGTGCCTCAAACTCTGTAATGGAAAATCGCGGTGAGTAGCAAGTTACTCGTTGAGGTTTGTTAAGTGCAGTGTTAATGCTGTGGAGAGAGCTGTAGATCCACTCATCTGGCTGTACATCCACTGTGTTTATGGGGTCTGTCTAGCCTCTGCGTGTTTTACGAGCCACTCAGGACTACAGCCATACATCCTCTCAACATCAAGGATCAGTGTCCCCTCCCAAAGCTTGGGTTTTTCAGGGTTTTCCTTGGTTGCCATGGGTCTGTGTGTTTATATGCGAGCGCTGTGTTGCAAAAGAGAAGCTCCAGTTAACATCTATTGTGTCAAATTCCACTGAATTTATTTTTTTTAATAATATGAGTTGCTTTGTATTAAAATGAGTTGCTTTAGTCTCCTATTGGTAACAGTTTTTGCACAATCGTCTGGCAACACTGGTCCTTCCTCCTCTTATAAACCTGGTGGCTGACTGACTGTGCAGGAAAAGGAAGTAATAACCTCGATTATGTGTACAGGTGGTTTTTGTTCACCGTCACCTGTAGCTGTGCAGTTAACAAGTTCCCTTCCTTCAAACAAAAGCTGCCTGAAAAGCACTTAGAATGTCATAAATACACTCTGCACATTAAATTAAGTCCCTTTCAGACTTGCATTCCTTTCCAAAAACCTGACGGATCTGAGTGTCGACTTCAGGTCTGAATGCTCACTCTTCTGTGAGTCGCATTGGAACTCTTGCAAAGTTGGACATTGTAACATTTCTTTATCACGTTCAATGCGGCACATACCTGAACTGAATGCCATCGCATTCATGGGTATGCACGTACAAGCAACTTGCTTTGAGCTGTGCTTTGGAGAAGACATTTTCCAGATATCGGTGCCAATACTGACCCAAAAATATCACACAGAACACAAAAGACAACAAACACCTCTCTTATTCACTTTGCTCCACAGTTTCTTATCTGTTACGTACTAAAATGTTCATCAAAATATAACTTTACTTCGTTGAATGAAGCTCAGAATAATGGGTCTTAACAACATTGAATGTAGTCTGGGTTTTGGCAAAATGTTAAAAGGAGCTAAAGTTCAGTTTGTTGCTTCCAGCTGTTTGTAGGAGTCTTTCCTCCAAATGTATTAAATACCTGCAGCTTTAGACAGCAGCAGAATCCATATAGAGTCGTGTGCATTAAAGTACATGGAGCAACAGCAGTCGCTTTATAAATTACCTAATTATAAGAACAGGGATGCAAATTTTAATCAGTTTGGTTAACCAGTATTCAGCAGCCTTATCAATGAACAATCGATTAATCCATAACACGAAATGAACTCAGTCGATATCATCCCAACTACAGTGTTAAACAGTAAGAGGCTCCATCTGTTGGTGCAATGAGGTACTACAGCTAATCTCCAACACATTTTCTGTCATGCATGTCCTTTGCCTTTTGCCACATCAGTTGATATATTTGAAACTGGTTAAATTAACCAATTGTCATTAACATCCCTAATTTTAAATGATCCTTGACATGGAGATGGGATTAATGAAGATTTAATAAAAGACAGTTTGTACTTGTCACACACAGAGTACCAGCTCCACCTCGGGATATTTTGACTCACTGCTGGTAAAGTAATAGTTAAATTATCATCACACATTGACACAATTTCAAGCATTTAGGAAACCATAAATAAACTAGACTATTAGCGATTTGGACAGCTTGATAATGACTTGATGGGCTGTTTAATCTTGCGTGAATGACAGATATTGTTTGCATACAGTGACTCTCTTTGTCACTGTTGTGGGTATGTTGGAATGAAGCCATGACCAGAAGTGACCGATGTCTGAATGACAGAATGCTGTCACTTAAACAGATTGATGAAGCAGCATCTCTTGTCTGAAAAGGGTTTATGAAGCTTTCGCCTGCAGCCTGTTAGCCTCAGCTGTCAGGATTCTAGTCTAGAGGTAACACAGTCGGCCCAGTAGCGCCTCTAAAACTCACTAACTAACATGCTACATCTAATTTAAAGTTTATTATGAGCCAATCTCTGTGCCAAGCCAACCGGATGATGAAAAATAATTGCCTTGATCCCTGTTCTGCTGCATATTAACTTGCATATACACTCCCATGAGCAGTTCAGGTGATGGCTTAAATCAACACGTTTTTAAAAAAGGTTGGTTTTATGTCCTGAATAAGCAGTGAGCTTTAAAGCAGCACTCTTTCAACCCTCTCCCCATGTCGGACAGGCCTGGATACGTATGTGCTCGTACATGCTTACCTGACTTTTTCTGGCTGCCTGATGAAGTAGCCTGGCCCAGTCTGTTATCCAGGTCAGGCCAACAGGTTCTGGGCTCATGCGGATTGGCTCAGTTCTCTCTGGAAGCCGGCCCGGTGTGGAGGCTGTATGTGGGGCACAGGGAGAGAAAAGGAACGCTGCCGAACACACTAGTTCTCCATCTTTAGAAACGGCCTGAGATGCAGCCAAACGCTCAGAAAACTCTGATCTATCCAGGCATAATGACACAGCTTGGTGCACTGGATTCCTCTGAGGCACAAAACAAGTTTGGGTTTTTTTTGGTTTTTTTGAAGACACTCAAACCTCAAAAGGAATCAAAGCACTAATTCAGGGGGTCCAGCTCGCGCTCCTGCTTTTCCTCTAGTTTAGAGAAAGTGGTCTTTTTTTTTGCTCTGCCTTTCTATATTCAAGCCCAAAACAGGACAGCTCTCCTTGGCAAACATGTTTCAAAGTCATGCTAATGCCTTCAAGTCTGTTCAAATTGTGATAAGAGACTTGGAGATGTGAGTAAAATGGTGTCTGCAGGAATTAAAAGAGGTGAGCAGCATGATAAACACCCTGCTAGTTCTGAACAACAGCGGTGGCCTAATATTAGTGTGCATACAGAATACAGAAACTTTGCCATATAGCTGATCAACACATCTTTCTATTCGTCTGATCAGTTTTGTTGACTTGATTGACATTCTACTGAGATTCATGTACAAATGTTGAGAGGGAGCAGCATCTCTGGCATACTTGACCTTTACGCAGCTCCTGCAAAAATCATGGCTGATCTCATGTAACATCTCTCCTGATTGAAAGAATTGATTGAAACTGTTTGTTTTTCTCCTTAGAGGTTTTGCTCGTCAGGTTAGAGGCATTGCTAATTACAAATGTTCCTATACTGTATCTTCTGAGCTTGCCAGCTCTAGAAAGGCCTACATACTGACGCTTTTGTGTTAGCAGGATAATTGTTTTGTGGACATGCAGTGTGGTCAGAGCTCTGTGGCTTCAAGTCTAGTTTCCCCTGTGATGTTGAAGTCTTTTCCTCTTACTGTCTGGCCTGAATCATGAAAGTCTTTCTTCTCTGGAGACACACTATACCACGAAGCATACTTTTACATCATACATACATTATTGCACGCACACATCGCACCGCATACCACAGCGCTCCCGTCAAAATTGAAAACATAACTCGTCTTCCTCCCAGGAATGGTAGGCATCTGTCAGTGAATGCTGACCTGTGCTGTGAGCCAAGGAGGGAGGGTCAGCGAGTGAAGGAGAGAGGGAGTCCAGCTCCTGGAGGGAGGGAAGGTCTTAAGGAGATTGTGAGAGGGAGGGACTGAAGTGGAAGGCATCGAAGAAGAAGGGCAGATGAGAGAGAATATAGAGAAGATCTGAGAGAGCAAGAGGACTTTGTTGAAGAAGAAGAAGGAATGCAGGTGCAGCTGCTGATCTGTCCAGCGTAGTGAGCACGTTTCTGGGTGCAGGACAGGTAGAGGCCCCTCAGGGGCTGGATCATGGGACAGAGCCTTCGTGTGGAGATCCCAGCTCAGGACCCACAACAACACAACAATGGCGGTGAGTTTCTGGACTCACTTCTGCACTCTCCTCAGTTGTCTTTTTCTTCCCTCCACTCCTAACATGCACAGCATATAATTATTTTCCTCTTTGATAGTTTTTCAGTGAGGAAAGATGAGGTTTGAAGATTGTGTAATCAACTTTGCACAGTCTCCCCTCTCTCCCTCCCTTCTTCCCTCCCTCAGCCCCTCCTTCACTTTCACCACCACAAGGAATGTTAAATCACTGGCATCACGTGGATAAATCTCAACACTGTTTTTACACTCTCATGCATGTGTTGCGCACTTATTTTCTAATGTTACAGTGGAAAATTAGGTCGGGATTTATGTCTGATTTAGAGTTTTTACATAAATTTCAAAAAAATCACAGATTAGTGCAGTTTTTTGGACAAAATAATCACCTCCCAGACATGGATTAAGACTAATCATAGACTAAAGAGAAAATTCTATGAAGTTTTTCACTGAAAAAAATTCTTAGTCTTTCACAAGGCTTAATCCATGTCTGGGAAACTGAACCTTTGAGTTAAACAAATGAGACCACAGTAAAAAAATCGCTCATACTATGGCATGTTCCGATGCTATTTCTTTGGCTTCCCACTACTAGTGAACAATTTAGTGAACACAGGTTTCCACAATGAGCAATCACAGTGATTCTAACTGCACTGTGCAGTCAATTAAGCAGATTAAATTTCATAATCTGCCCTGGCATGGGTTGAGGTTATAATAAGGCTGGAGGTATTTCCCAACTGTTTCACCTCCGCGGACTCCGGTTTCTTATGTAAGGGTTACCGGTGTCCTTTAAAATAACAAACTACTTTAACTACACGCTCACCTGACCTGACTAGTCGTGAGTCATTGAATCATGAGGTCAGAGGGATTCTTGGGGAGATGTTTCACAGATCAATAGGTGTGGCTTCATGATATGATGGACTACGTCAGAGGAACACATAGAAAATCACATCCCCATGTTTCCTGACTGGTGCCTTATCTTGGCAGAGCTCATGATTGCAGAGCATGACTTCAACAATTGCAGTTTGGGCCTTGTTGTGAATGGAGTATGTTTTATACCATCATTCATTAGTTTCACCGGTGTCACCCACCTTTAAGCAGCGTATTTCCCTGAGCTGGACTGTGTTATTGAGTATGAGGGGAAGAGGCAGTCTTTGTTCTCAGGGAGGAAACGGCACTCCACCCTGATTCTGTGACTGTTTCCAGCTTGCCCCCCCTCAACATAATGTCTGTACTTTTTCTCCCTTTGTAGCTCTTTTGTTTTTTTTTCCCTTTACGTCACACACAGCTGTAGTGCCACCACACACCAGACCTCCTCTCACTACGGTTGAAACAATGGCTTGTCGGAGAGTTTTTCTCAGTATCTGTGAAGAATAGTTTTGAGTGGATCCACAGCTTTCTTGAATGTGATAATTGAGTTGGATGATCTGTACTTTTTTCCTCTTTTTTCTTCTTTTTTTGTGATGGTAGATTGACACATTTTGTAATCAGGCTTACGTCTCCTAAGGACATGGTCAGTCATCTTTTTCAAGCGGATGCTTGCTGCATGTCCTGAGTCCTGTGCGATCGTCATCTCTGCAGTGCTTTGGAGTGTGCAGGCCTGGCACAGCCAGCTCTTATCCTGCTTCACTGGCTTCAGCTGAGCCACTGTATCAGAGGCTTCTCTGACAGAACAGTCTGCTGTCTATGAGAACCTCAGTTCTGGATCACAGAGACGCTGCCTTAAGCAATGCTTAATCTGGATGTTATGGCAGCTGGTCTGAATCTTCAGATTTCTACCTCGCCAAGATAAGCTGGATTTCCATGGTGTGGATATGTCCCTTTAACCCGGAGCCTCTCTGCTGTAGTTTGGAGCAGCTCTTCTGCATTTTCTTCCTCTGTGATCTGACTGCTGGAATATACAGGATAGTTGATTTTTGGGGTTGCTGAATGCTCCCTGCTTCCCCATGGCATGTTGTTTAAGGTCCCACCACCATGGAAGCTGGACACTTAACACCTCTCTTCCAGGTAGATTCTGTTTGTCTGAGTGTAGTTTAAAAACTTGCACTTGAATTCTGATTGTAATTGTTTTACCACCCCAGGTTTTGCAGTTTGCCAGGCTTCTAAACTCTGTGTTACAAGCATTCAGTTCAAATTTTACCCTGCCAGCAGTGTGGAGTTAAACACTCTGTCCTTCAGCTGCAAAAATGGGTTTGAGTCTTGTGTCAGCAACCATCCACCATGCTAAAATGTCCCTTAGTAAGATACTGAAACGCTGCCAGCTCCAGGAGTGCTGGGATGTAGCTAGCGAACCCCGACTTGCTGTGTGTTTGTGAAACGAAGAGTCGGTTTCTATCCAAGTATAATGTTATTGTGTTCCTGTGTCCTTTATTGGACGGCTAAGTAAGCCACATCAGTATTGTGTGAGAGCATATTGTTGTGGGAATCGAACTGCAAGGCATTACTGTCGCCTAGACATCCTGTGTGTGCATGAAGCTGGACCTTTCAGATCGGACTCTGTTCTCCCTCCGCTGGTAAATATTATGTCTGCTGAATCCAGCAGCTGCAGCTTGTACAGAGAGCGAATGTTTGAAAGTCTCTTCAAGCTCAGCACTCTGTCAGGTGGCCTGTCAATCATGTAACCCAGAATATTTAGCCATTACTGCAGAATGCCATTTAATGGAGCACTTCGAGCCCTGGTGACATCTCATAATGATCGGCGTTCTCTAAAAGGTTTCACTTTTTGGCTGCTAATTCTATGTATGTATCATGACTGGCAGCCTTTTTCTGCTGCTTATGACTGCATCCATGTGTGCCCTGCCTCTCCACAGAGGACTGAAAGGCTGATAAGGCACTAGTCTCCATCTAGCTAAGGAATGTGAGCACTTGACAGTGAGAAATCCTGGCTGAGTGCCAGTGTCAGACCTCTCCTGTTAACTGTGGATATGTGGAGGAGTCCATGAGCTCTCAGCATCACCCTGCCAAGGCACACTCAGTCCCAGAGAACTACCAGCTAAAGATAATAACAGCCGTAATGATCCTGGCCCTGGTTACAAAGGCAGCAGATGAGCTCGGTTAGAATAGAAAGTTCTGCTGTGGGGTGATATGCCTGCTGATGGATCTATACTCTTATTGTTCATGCCACAGTTTCTGGTTTTAAAAAAAATCTTGTTAATGCCTTAATCGTCTGAACCTCAATCAGTTTCTGAGCATTTTTTGCTCCTGTCATATTTGTACTCACAGGCTACAACATAAAATCCTGCACCTCTATGGAAACAGTCAGGGATGTCCTGATCAAGTATACCATTTTCCTAAATGATACACACTTTATGTATTGTAAATTAGCTGTAGTACCTGGTTGTGCCACCAAGTGGGACCTCTGACTATTAAATACTGTATTGACCAAAGGAAGTGGGTATTTCTGTGTTGGCAAGCAGAGAATATTGAGCAGGTATAGCTAGTAAAGAGGCACCATGACAACGTCTTCTGTGAGACTTGATGACCTCCATCCAGCGCATAATTCTTAAACTAAGTTGAGACTGTTTAAGGCATTGTTCCTATGTGCCAGTCACAGCTTGTATCATGTGTCTGCAGCTTCACCACTAATAACGTGTTGCCAATAAAGAATTTGCTCAACTTATATTATCAGTTATTCAGTCATGGATTGATATTGCGGTATTTAGTAAGCTGTTTATTCAAATTTACAACACGTGTCTGACAGCAGTTGCAAACAAAGGATGAGGCTTATGATGATGCCCTTACAGATCATTTGAATGGTGCCTGGATTGGACTCAGTCTGGATCTAAGGATGGAGTTTGGGACATTATTTGAAACAACACAACCATATTTAAAAGTAGACAGAGTTTAAAAATGTAAAGAATGAAATTAAATTGGATTTCTTTGATTATTTATTCCCAAAAATGGGAAAAAAAAAACTTTGAATCAACATGTACTACATTTTAAAGCTCCTATTAGTGCTACTGATACTGGGGAAATGGTGGTTCTTCAAGCTAGAGATACTTCACTACTTATGTGTTTCCTATTAGTCTCTGTGTAAACACTGCCTGCAATTCAACACAGTTCAGTCACTCAAATTTTGTGATGGGACTTTTGATCTCAGTTGAGTCACTAATGGCTTCACGGTTGCACCACGGAATGCAGGATATTTTGTTTTTTGCGGAATCTGGGTAGTATAAATGGTTTATTTTTGGTGAGTTTTTTAAATGAGTCGTGTAGAATAAAATGATTTTGATGAAATATCACAAATTTAAGGTTAGATTTGGTTGATTTCCCCAGTGATAACAGAAGATATTATGTCTTTCAAACCTGATGGGTGGTTTGTTGGTTCAGAGGGTTAGAACGAATGCATTTCTATTAAATTATTATTTTTTCCTTTTTTAGATGATGAAGCTGAGCAGCACCACAGCACAATGGTGGGAGAGGGGGGCAGCATGGGGGACAGCACCCCTCCCCCAAAGCGCAAAGGCAAGTTCTCGACCCTTGGCAAGATCTTCAAGCCGTGGAAGTGGCGGAAGAAGAAAAGCAGCGAGAAATTCAAGGAAACTTCCGAAGGTTTGTGCTGTAAACTCATTGTGTTTGTGGTATGAGTGAACCCCACCCCTCCCTCTTCACTGGCCATATCAGTTATATTCAACTTTCATCAGAATTCCTCAGTGCATGTGTTCCTGCTCCAATGGCCAGTTTGACTCCCTTGATATATTCAATGCACATAAAACAATAAGCTGCAAACACAATATCCTGTTGAGTGATGGTTTCTAAGCTTGCATCTTCACCTTCTGGAGCCTGAGGTCACCGCAGTGTTGTTTCTTGGGGAGGGAGGACATTTGATGTGTAATTCTGTTTGTTGTCTGCAGAGCTGGAGAGAAAGATGTCGACGAGGCGTACGCGACAGGAGCTCATAGAACAGGGAGTGCTGAAGGAAGTCCCGGACAACGGTAAGAAGACTTCTGTGATTCATCTGATCTCTTTACACAGTGGTGTCTGTTTCTGACAGCAACAGGCCCTGAGGCAATCACACCCACGCAGGCGCTACAGTTAAGTCATCAGTGCATTATGGCAGGAACGCTGTCGTCCCTGCATCCGGCAGGTGTCGGAGACATATTTAAAAAAGGCAAATTTACTTTCACCTTGCTGTTTTTCAAAGTAATGCAATATCTGTTTAAAATGACATGCCACTCTCCAGAGCTGAGGGAAAGTGGAACGAATCGCACCCTGCAGCAAAATAGCTCTGAGAGGGGTGTGTGCGAGCGTTCTGCAGGCCCCGCTGTAGCAGAGGCCCATTTATTAAACCTACAGCTGCTCCTTCATCACACCAACAAACACTGACTCTGTCTGTGGGGCTTGGGCTAAGGACACCTTCCTTTTTTTAATATGGAATGACTATGTTGGTAATTTTTTCAACTAATTTTGCCGTCAGAACCTAAAAAAATACCCATCAGTTTATCTGAGAGCCACCAGCAGAATGAACAAGCACCAAATCTTGACTTGACATTTGAGAAACTAGAAACAGCAGGTGTTGTATAATCTAATGGATCAATTGACTCATCATCAGTTTAGTTGTTTGGCATTGAGTTCATTCAACAGTATCAAAGAAGACAGTACAAGTATGTCATTGGTGTAATTTGATTAATTTAGAATCGCCAGATATTTGATGACGCACACACTTGATGTCTCAGAATAACATTGAAACTTGTCATTTTTGACTTGTGTATTCATCGAGGATCAGTCTGACTCACTGGATGTAGACTTCAGGTGTAAGCCTGCAATTTCCTCTCCTCCCCTTCCATTATCTGCATGTAACTGTTTCCAGTCTCAAGCCAGCAACCAACCAACATGTTGAAGTACTGAGAAGATTATCCAGGTCATCAAAAAGCTGTAGTTGAAGGCAGCTGGACTTGTCTTTTTGGTGTTTCACCTCTCTTTTGGAGCTTTAGAATGAATTTTTGACTAAACGGTGTCACAGCTCATGTCAGATTTATTTGTATTTTTTTGGTTTTGGAACCGAACTGAAGAAGCCTCTTAGATGAGAGGAGAAATGTTTTCCTGAACCAAAAATAGAAATCAATTTGCCTTTTACCGAAGCTCTTCAGAACATGCTGGAAATTTGAAATTTTGCCGAAGACTTGGATCATGAAAGAGGACAGCTTTGCTTATGTTTTTTTGTTGAATTAGCCACTTCGCCCCGATGCATGTAGAGGTCTCACCACAATCACAAACAACATCACTATTTTACAGCTAATCTACTGCTGCTCCCTATAGCAACACCAAGATGATTGCTTTAAAGAAATACAAATGAGCCATGTCTTCTTTTCGACCCATCGCAGAATTATAATGAGGTTCCATCAGACTGTTCTCCATTTCTGCAGTGCTGAGGTTCTAAATATTGCTATATGAGACTAAACAAGGTTTTCTGGTCCACCTTTTCAGATGGAGATGCACAAAAGCAGTCCTATGTGAAGAATGGCCACACTCTGCCTGTTGGGGTCGGAGGAGGAGGAATCATCAGCGGTGGCAGGAGTCCATGCAATCAGGGCAAACTCCCATCAGAGTCAGACTTTAGGATGAACCCTGCTTGGCTCACCCATCCAGACGACTGCAGGGGCCGCTCTCCCTCTGACGGAGACCGCCGCGGAGTCTTGGGCCCCAGAGGAACCGGACATCACGACGACGGGCGGAGAAGCGGAGGGGTGGGCGTCCGTTCACACGGGGAGGGCGAGTGGAAGCCTAACATGGCCTGGCAGGGCCAGATTCACGGCCAGATGGAGGAGGGCAGACGTGGGGGCAGGCTTCACCCCGAGGACGGGCAGAAGAGGCCGGGGCTCCAGAAGGCCCCATCGGAGGACGGCAGAAGGAGTCGGCCTGCAGAAGCAGACTGGAAACCGACGCTCCCTCGACATGCATCTGCTGAGGAGGGAAGAGCTCGCAGGGGTGAGTCATTTTCCACCAATTTTGAAAAGCTGCAATCACAGGATCCCTGTTGAGTTATTGTCACCAGAAGAAAGTTACAGAAAAAGTGCACATTTTACAACTCCTCCATACGTGTTCGAAGATAGCAGGTGATTCTTCAGTCGGTGTATTTTTTTTGTCCCTCCCTGCTCCTTGCTGTCACTTTCCTGCTTATGTGCTGTCCTCCCCGATATAGACAGACTCCTGTCGGCTCCCAGGGGTGCTGCTCCAGCTACGCTTCCTATTTAGGAACATGAGGGAATAGCTCGTCCTCTCTTCTCCTCTCCTAATTAATGTGGCACGATCACTATACCCATCATTGCCCTTTAACGCTAACACTGTCAGCTCAGTGGTAATTGGTGAAGAGCCACAGCTAACTGATTTCTCTGAAAATAAAAAAAAATTGAGAAATAATTGTGTTTTCTGTCACTTTTAGATCTCAGTTGTCCAGTTATCACTTGTCTCGCACTTAAATTATTTCCAGTTTTATCATTAATTCTGTGCGAAACTATGTCAGTTAGATGAGATCATAAAATGCGTCATATCGAAAACCACAATGCAAAACTTTGTTTGATGGATAGATTTGTAGGTGAGCAGATATTTTCTTTCCTTCATGTGTCCCTGCTCGCCTCTATTCTCCATCTCACCTTGTATTTTCCTTTTTTTCTTCTCTCTCTGATGCTACTTTCTCTCCCACTCTCTTTCTATCTTTATCCTGCTTTCTGTCCTCCTTTTTTTCTGTCTCTCTCTCTCTCCCTCTGTTCTCCATTCTCACTTCCTGCTTTTCCGCCGGATTATTTCCTCTCCGGTCGCATGACGTCACCGTGATAAAGGTTCATCTGTAAATAAATAACCCTGAACTTCAGCGCTGCAGCTCTGAGGAATGGCGTGGGAGCAGCGGCAGCGTGGGGGCCGCTGCAGGGTGGGCAGAGGGAGGTGGGTTTTTGGTGGTAATTGCAGCCGCCTACTCTGTTTATCTTCACAGCTGATCCCTAGATAATGCAATTCTCAAACAAGTGCTATCACAGAGAGCGCTTGGAGTGGTGAAGCGGCAGAAAATGGCTCACTGCTCAGTCTCTGAACTGAAACATTTATAGCGATGCTGAGAGGTATTTTATGATTCAGCAGTGGAAAAGATAAAAGTATTTTTTGTAATTCCCTGTCATGTAGAATACTATGTGGGAGCCACAGCTGCAGATTTTTGTTTAAATTTCTCAGTCTATATTAAATACTGTAGTTTTCAACGTTCTGAACTTCAAGCAGTTTGTGGGTTTTTGCTCGTCACATTTTTAGTCACTGTGGGCTAATTTTTTTCAGCAATTTGAAGTCCTGCACCTCTATGCAAACGGCACAACCATGGCTGGAAGTCGAGAGAACTAAAAAACATTGTTTGTGCAGTGTAACAAAGTAATAATGCCATAAATGATAGAAAAGGAAAAAACAAATGAGTTTCTAAAAGGAATCAATATGTACTTTATTTTGCATAAGTTTATATCTTACCGTATAAATACTTTTTTATGACTTAATTTTTTTTTTAGATTTTTCAGTTTAAAATATGTTTTTAAAATACAATTTTTGAATGTGTTTTTGTGATATATATAAACTACATCAGCAAAACTGCAATTTCCCTGTGGGGTCAAATAAAGCATCCTATATATGTAGATTGTTTTGTCTAACAGTGTAAGCAGGTGTTACCAATACTGGGAAAAAATTGTGGCACTATAGATATTTCACTACTAACAGTTTTAATTTATTTCCATTCTTGTCTCCTATCTTTCCTGTATATAAACAGCCTGCAGTTCAGCAAGAAGTCCCCAAATTTTTGTCAGATGACTGTTGGTCACAGCTGAGTCATTAATGTTTTCCTGGTTGCAACAAGGAGCACAGAATTTTTGTTTTTTACAGATAAGTTTAGAACAAACTGTACATTTTTGATATATTTTTGAAAGATACATTTAGAAAAAGAATGGATTTTATAAAATATGATTCTACGCTTAGATTCAGTTAAGTTTTGCAATGGAAGGATGCATCACCAATGAGTAATTCAGGAACTGTCACAAAGTTGAAAATCACTCAATTCCTTATGTTTTTACAATTTCTGGCTCTGATCCATGGTGTCGTTTTGGTGACTGGTGGTTTTTGGGGCTCACAGGGTCAAAACTGTTTTAAGTATGATTAACAGATTCCTTTGGTTCTTTGTTTTCTTAGAGTCAGAGAGCCACTTTGTTCCGGACCCGGAGGCCCTGCGGGACACCCTGCGGGACACCCTGCGTGAACCTCTGCCACCCAAACAGTCGGTCATGCCTCCAAAGTGGCTGATGAGCTCCGCCCCTGAACCCGGCAGCGACGGTCCACCTCGGACACCATCCAACCACCCAACGAACCAGTACTCCTCCCCCTCGGCTCTGACGTCCAAACCTGTTCGGTCTGTATCTTCTGCGGGTGCAAACACCCAGCAGTCTTCAGGCCTGACCTCCACCTCTCAGGTCACCAAGCAGCCCCCTCTGCCTCCACCCAAACCTGTGAACAGGAGCAATGCAGCCATGCTGGGTAAGTCCTGCAGACGTGTGCCAGATTCTGTTTAAAATCAAGTTTGTACCTTGTTAACGTGTCCATATGGGGTTTTTTGTATGCTAGAAGGGTAATCCTGAGCAAAATAAGCAGGCAACACCATTGCTGAGTATTTCCTCCAGTCTCAAAAACACAGATTCAGACTTCTAGGGTTTCATGTCACAAACCTAGAACCAATCCAACTTGCAACGTGCAGTTTTACAGTGTTTGAGCAAATAGTGGTCGGTAAGCTGGTGTGTTTGAGCTGCCGCAAGCAAGAATGGGTGGCTGAAAATAGAGGCAGGAATCCAGTTATTCTAGAGGACGCTACACTGTAGACTTACTTGTAAGCCATGTTAAGGTAGAAAGCAATGATTTTCGCAGAAAGCGGCTTCTAAATACGTTACCATGGTCCTCAGAGATGAGTTTTTCTGAGTTAAATCAAAAACTGGAGAAGGACTTGAACAGACAATGAAGGAAAAGCACTTCATCTCATCAACAGTTACAAATGTGCTTCATGAACACTTACATGTCTGCTCACTTAGCATGTAGTCTTCCCACTGGCACATACAATATGTGCATTTATGAGTCAGTGCACAACTGACGGTAAAGAGAAGTCTTGAACACAACGAGCTACACACACACACACATGAAAACATCCTGGTAATGATGTTATCTGAACAGCTTGAGCAGCTTTTCCCCAGCTAATTACTTATTACGCCTGGACTATTTTAGCTGCAACTTTTCCAGCGTTTTACACTCAGAAGATAACAGGGACTCTTGTGGCTGTGGGCCGCTGCTCCCACAGATGCAGTGTAGTGGTTGTTGTTGTTGTTTTTGTTGTTTGCTGTGGGTTAGTCTCATCTGGGATCTTGCCTTAATTCCCTCTTGGGCAAGGCTGTCTGCTTTGATTCATTTTATCAGCACATCTGATGATGTTGGTACCTTTTTTAAAAACATGTTCTGCATTCTGCAGTTCTATTTGGTTATCAGTCGTGTTATCAGTCAAATGGGAAGAGAAATATTACAATATCTTTACTGGAGGAAAGGGAGAAGCAGTATTGTTCTGGAGTACAGCAGATGAAACACAAATGTAGTTTAGAGAACAAACATTTGTTAGTGCACTTGTTGACAGTTTATTGAGCCTAAACATGAAGTCAAAATAACAGAGAATTAATATTTTAGGGAGCTATTGAGCTACATTAAAAATTCATCTGGAGCCAGGAGGCAGTTAGCCTTCTTTTGTTTTTATGCTCAACTTAATGCACGTTAACCCTCTGAACCCCGGCCAGTTTCAAATTTTCACTCACTTCTAATTGTTTACTGTAATCTAATGTCCTGCACCTCAATCAAAACAGCACAACTATGATTAAAAGTAGAGGGAACTCAAAAATGTCTTTTGTGCAGGATGACAAATTTATGTCATAAATCATAGTAAATCTTGATTTTTTTTATTTTACAAAAAATGGAAAAAAATGGAACCAGCTTGTACAACTTTTTTCATCAGTCCACAGTTGTAAACGATACTGGAGAAAAAAAATGGTTGCTCTTCATGCTATACCATATAACACTATGTTTAGTATAGATATAGTTTAATAATGTATACTATGTTTTACTATATTTTACTGGTTGAATTTCTTTTTTTTCCATATTCATCTCCTACCTGCTCTGTGGAAGCACGGCCTCCAGTTTAACCCATTTCAGCTGAACTGCTCATCACATGTGGTTGGGTTAAGAACTGTCAAAAAGGTTAACAATTCAGCATATTTTTCAGTTTTTCCAGTTTCTTACTCTGATAAATGGTGTCATTTTGGCATATTTTTAAAAAATCTAACACGTCTTTGAAACCCGCTTTTGAGTTTTAAGGGTTCAGAGGGTTGAACAAATGAGATACACCAGATTAGTAAACTCTCATTAGGAGTCGTTCTTCATTTGCCCTTTTTTTTATTGGTTTTTATTTAACATAGAGACGTAAGATTCTTAGCAATTTACTCATCTCACTCCTGACAAGAAACATATAAGTTTATATGTACATATGGTGCTATAATATGACATCATAGTAGTCATAGTTGGTGGATTTTTCTTCATATTAGATGAGCATTTAGGGCAACACTAGCCTTCCCTCATAGTGTACCACTATTTCACTACCTAATCACCTACATACAGTTCCACCATGTAGCTGCATTCATTTAACGCTCCAGCTGAAGGCCTCCATCTCCTCCCTGTTAGTCTCCGCCCTGCAGGGGGGAGAAAACGCTCAGCTTCCACTCTACTGGTCCTGCTGGAAGCGAGAGTGCGACTATGATGTCTACCTGTCCCTGCCTGTGTACCTGTGCCGGCGGGCCGGAGGCCTGCGCTCAGGTAAAAGGATGCCCTCCGATAGCTCTCTGACCAGGGCGTCAATGTCTGAAATGCCCCCCTTCAGAGTCTGCATTCTTCATCATGTCGCATCCTTTTTCTAGCTGGCAGCACATTTCCTCCCCAGTGCCTTTAACTTGTCGACTGGCCTTGATCGCTTCTCTTTGGATGTGGTATATAGGAGCCGCATGAGCTGATAATGAGCGTGCTTTCTGTGTTTGAGAGGCAACTTCTGTGTGAGTGAGTGCGAGTGCAGTTGAGTGTGTTTGTCATGTGGATGAGGGAGAGCCTTCAGCGGGTTCCAGCTGCGGCCTGCAGTGCATCAAATGAATTTTATAGCTCTAATCCACTCTGCTTCTGCTCAACTGGGATGGATGGAGGGGGGTTTGAATGTTTGGGAGGGTGGAGGGGCAGTAGGGTTCTAACATACGGGCTTCACTTACTTTAGAGACGAAGATGTAATCTGCAACTGTAGCCTACTGCATGTTTCCAGTCTGTCAGCACTGTTCTCTAGTAGCACGGCTATGCTTTCGACGCTAAGCTGTTCTACAGAGTTTTAAGAACCATGTAGCAAATAGACAAATCTGCATGCTCATAATTGGAAGGTTTGCATTTGAGCTTCCTGCGCTACACACTGCTAATAAAGAAGTTTTCGTGGCAGGTTTTGAATCTGGCTGTGAAGAGCATGTAGGCTGTTTGCATCTTCTTTGTCCCTGTGACCCAGAGCACATGCTGCACACTGGTCCCTGTGTGCCTTTATAGCCCAGTCATGTGATCCGACACACTGTATGTGTGCAATAATGCTCAGTCAGACACGTAATCCCAGTTTTGTTCATGTGCGTTCCATCATGTCGGGGTACATAATACATGTATGACTGATGCTTATGCACTCATGTCACAGAGGCAAACTAGACTGAAAAATAAGGCACTCGCTAGCTGCTCACTCATGTATAAGATGCAGCTGTTTTGCTTTTGCAGGATATGATTGGATCAACAGTTTTTCTATTCGCAGGTGACTTCATCCAAGCCACAGGGGGCGCCAGTCTCGTGCCGGCCAAGCCCTCCCCTCCGATGCCCCCCAAGAGGACCACCCCCGTCACCAAACGCAACACAGAGGACTCGGCTTCAAACCAACCCATCAACCCCTCACCGCTGTCTCTGGAGGACCACAGCAGCCTCCCTGTGGGCTTCCAGCTGCCTCCCCCGCCTCCCTCCCCTCCCCTGCCGACTCACATACCACCCTCCCCGCCCCGGCAGCACATACACACCCACCACCTGCACCATCAGCACTCCTACCCCCACCCGCTGCCCCAACCCATACCGATGCTGTTCGACCCTCCGAGCCCGACCAATGAGTCTCCCCAGCGCCCGGCTCCTGTACCGCTGCACATCATGATCCAGCGGGCCCTGTCCAGCCCCGGTCCGGCCCAACCGCATCCAGACGGGTTACAGCGGGCACACACTCTGCTTTTTGAAACCCCTCCGGAGTACCAAGGAGATCGTGGTCGCCCCCTGCCTGTCAGCATCCAACCACTAAAACTGTGAGTTTTTTTGCACGACGTTTTTCAAGACAAAATCCCAACTCTATACAATCAGAACAAGATTACCCAACAAAGTGGGACGCTGCAGAAGCAAGTCGTCTTTCTGTAGGATTTCTTTCTACATGAGATCCAGCGTTTCATGTGACCTTGCGCAGCTTTTGCATCCATTTTTGAAGTTTTGTACTTGATTCATTTCAAAGCTGGAGACAATCTCACCCTGATCACTGTAAAGTCTGGTATAGCTAGAAGACTGAGGGTGCTTCCTGATTACAATAAAGTATTAAATGCCGTAGGTTGGATACGTACATTTTCTTTCTCACTGTGGGCTCATTTTTCACTGCAATAACGACTCCTGCACCTCTATGGAAACGGCACAACCATGGCTAGAAGAGTGAACGTATTTTGTACAGAATGACAAAGTTAAAATTGCATAAGACATTAAAAATTTGAAAAAAATAGTGGCTCTACATACTATACATATTTTACTTTATTACATTATTCATTTCTTTCCTTTCTGCTCTGTGTAAACACATCCTGCAGTTCAAATGAACTTCCAGATTTAAATTTTTTTTGTCATTTGACTATTGGTTCCATCGATTCACTAGTGGATTTATGGTTGTGCTAAGGAGTGTGTAAAGTTTTAGAATAGGATTAATGCAAACACTTTTTTTTAGCAAATTTGCAGCATGCAGAATAAAGTGATTCTAATTAAATATCACAATTTTAAGCTCAGATTTGGTGTTTTTTCCCCACTAAACCAAGACTCTCATGTGATTAGTTCAAGGACCGTCAAAAATTAAAAATCACTGAATTCTTCCAATTATTACTCTGATCGTGCCATTTTGGAGATTTAAATAAATAAATTGTCTTTCAAGCCCACGTGCAAAAATTTGTTAAATAAATACAAATGTTTTACATGTGTTAATAATGCTCATGTGTATATTTATATTCCCTTTCTGTTAGATCTGAAGACGACTACTCAGAGGAGGAAGAGGAAGAAGAGGACGACGAGGAAGAGGAGGAGTATGACGGGGAGATCCCTCAGCCGGAGCTGGAACCACGGAGTCGCCGGTGTTTGGTCGGTGACGCCGGTGTTTGCATCATCCCAGGAGGAAACAGTAGTGAGGAGGAGGAAGACGAAGAGGATGAGGATGAGGAAGGAGAGCATGACATGCATGGGGAAGACACCGACTCGGACGGTCCTGATCTTCAAAAAGATGAAGACTCCGATGAGGATGAGGAGGATGAGCCCCCCCTGAGTAAGCATGATCACTTTATAATGAAAAAATCTATCTGAACCCCAAGCGGTTATTTGGTTTCTTTTTATTATTTTTTTTTTTTTTTTACTCCTGTCACATTTTTCTCACTGTGCCTTCATTTTGTACTGAAATATAAAATTATCACCATTTTGCAAACAAGACAACCATGACTAGAAGGAGAGAGAACCGAGAAATTCATTTTGTGCAAAAGTAAAAGATGAATGTTTTTGATTATGTATGGTGACTCTACATACTACAGATATTTTACTACTTATATTTTTATTTGTTACCCTACCTGTCTCCCATCTGCTCTGTGTAAACACTGCCTGCAGTTCAGGCGATTATTCACCGAACTTTTGTCACGTGACGGTTGATTGCAGCCGAGTCCCTCGTGGCTCCTCGATTTCACTTGTGTTCCCAGAATTTTTTCATTTTTTTGCAGAGCCACTCTTTACATAGGACATGTAAAACACAGTGATTCTGGTCAAATACCACGGTTCCAGGCTTTGATTTGGTCAATTTTGGGGATGAAACCGAAAGATGTACACTACCAGTCAAAAGTTTGGACACACCTTCTCATTCAATGGTTTTTATTTAATTATTTTGTACATTGTCGATTAATACTGAAGACATCAAAACTTTTTAAAAGAATACATATGGAATTATGTTGTAAACAAAAAAGTGCCAATCTTCAGTATTAATCTACAATTTCCAAAGTAATACAAATAAATAAAAGCCATTGAATGAGAAGGTGTGTCCAGACTTTTGACTGGCAGTGTATATGATAAGTTCAGGTACTTTAGGAAAAAAGAAAATCCAAAGATTTTTTTCAGTTTTTACAGTTTCTGGCTGTGATAAATGGTATAATTTTACAGATTTATTTATTTTTTTAAAGATGCCTTTCAGACCTTTTTGCTGGGCTTTGGTTTCCAACCAGGCAGTTTTTTGGACTCCTTCACACCTGACCGTACGTCTCTGCTTGGCCTCTATCCAGGTGCTCTGGCCAGTCGGGTGAAGAGGAAGGACACTCTGGCTCTGAAGCTCGGCAGCCGCCCCTCGGCCCCCGACAGGGACAGGTTCGCCCAGGAGAGGAGCAGCAGAGACGACCAGCCTCCGGGACAGACGGGCCTCACCTGGCAGAGCAGGGAGCAGTGGGAGGCCATTCGCACACAGATCGGCACTGCACTCACAAGGTAACAGCAGATTTGTCACTTTCTTCTGTTTCGTTTAAACTGACAACGGCGACCATGTATTTCCTGAAGAATCATTTCTTAGATCTTTGTCCTACTTACCACCTGAACGACAAGGTGATGAAATTGTGTAAAAATAGTGCCTCTTTTTTTTCTTCTTCTTTTTTTCCTGCTGCAGGCGACTCAGCCAGAGACCCACTGCTGAAGAACTCGAGCAAAGAAACATCCTTCAGCGTTAGTATTGGCTCTTTCTTTTCAATTTCTGAACCAAAGAATGCTACCAGTGAAAAGGAGGGATGCAGCTTTGAATCAGCTGCTCCTTGACTTGTTTGGACTAATTTGCCTCGGGGTTTTGGCAGAAATACTCCCCCACTCCTTGGTCTGATGCTTCTGTCTATGAATGATAAAGCCACTTTTTATTATTCTAGCCACGTCTTTGCATTTCTAACAGTAATTTCCTCATGCATTAACAGCAGCATGAGTTTTCACCTGAAAAGGTTACTTGAAACACTGATTACGTCTAATTTTGGAAGCTGCTTTTCACTCTACCTTTTCCTGCACATCAAAACCAAGCTTTCATAGCCGAGTCTAAATTAAGCTCTGTTGTTCTTTCTGTCCTCGTTCTTTCTGCAGCCAAAAATCAGGCTGACAGACAAGCTGAGGTTCGAGAGATCAAGCGACGGCTGACCAGAAAGGTGAAGCAGCACATCTACTACAGACATCCAAGTGTCAGATCATGTATTTGCCGGATATTAAACTGACATAAAAAATCTGTTTCTTGTAGCTGAGTCAAAGACCCACAGTTGCAGAACTACAGGCAAGAAAAATCTTGCGATTCCATGAATATGTGGAAGTAACAGACGCCCAGGACTATGACAGGAGGGCAGATAAGCCGTGGACCAAGCTGACTCCAGCTGACAAGGTATTCAGTTCAGTTCTCAGGCTTTATTGGTACAACAACATTCAGATACAGTACGACAAACGGAGAAAACAAGATGTTCAGAACATTGTTGCAAACATAAAGAACATTTGTATGAAATAATAATAACAATAATCTCCAGAAAACCTCATTAAGACACCCAACAAATTCCCCTGCAGTGAATTATGTTTCACAATATATGAGCATCATGTGTGATGTTTTCTTTTTAAGGTCACATTTAACTGAAATATTTTATTTTTTTGCCTAGGCGGCCATCCGGAAGGAGCTCAACGATTATAAGAGCACTGAAATGGAGGTTCATGAAGAGAGCAGAATTTACACGAGGTACACCTTCATCATTTGAAATTTGACTGTATAACCCTTCAGATTACAGACTTAGATTTTATTTAATTACTCTACTCGAGTACAGTTTTGAAGTACCTGACCTTTACTTGAGCGTTTAAATATTCTGCTGCTTTATACTTCTGCAAGTTTTTACATTACAGAGGGAAATTTACATTTGGTTTACAGCTGTTGCTACTTTATTCGCCTAAAACCAGGAGCTTTTAAGGGACAAAAAATGTTTAAATGTTAAACCTGCGGTGACAAACCTTTTCTGGTTTGTGATCAGGAGATCTTCTACCTAAGAGGAATTTTCTTCTGACTCCTTAACATTGTTGCATTACAACTGTCTGTCAAAAAGGTAAAATATTTGAGAAAGGTCCTGAAGATGAAGAATATACACTACCGTTCAAAGGTTTGTGGTCACCCAGACAATTTCATATTTTTCATGAAAACTACCATGTTTATCCATGTGCTAACATAATTGCACAAGGGTTTTCTAATCATCAATTAGCCTTTCAACACCATTAGCTAACACAATGTAGCATTAGAACACAGGAGTGATGGTTGCTGTAAATGTTCCTCTGTATCCCTATGTAGATATTCCATTAAAAATCAGCTGTTTCCAGCTAGAATAGTCATTTACCACATTAACAATGTCTAGACTGGATTTCTGATTCATTTAATGTTATCTTGATTGAAAAAGACTGCCTTTCTTTCAAAAGTGAGGACATTTCCAAGTGACCCCAAACTTTGGAATGGTAGTGTATTTGTGTTAAAGTTTTAAACATCTTATACATTTATGTGTCGCTCTTAGGATAAACACTGTAACCCTATCTTCACTTTGACCATTGGCACCAGTGAAATGCTGCTAATGCAATAATCCATTATAGCCTAATGATAAAATATCAAGTATTAGTAATGAAAAACAAAGGAGTGTTTTGACTTTTATTGCTATAAGTACATCTTGGTTTTTACTGTTTCTGTACGTAATACAGCAGCTTTACCTCATTGTAATGGAACTTGATGTGACTGGCAACAACTGCAGTTTAATACTACAACAAATGCTGCTTGTGTTAGAAATGCAACATACAAGGAACCACCATATCCGTTCAGCACTCGAACAACGTTGTGTTGCTTCAATAAATGAATACATTACAACGTTCTGCATATATTTGCATACACTTGCATAGCTTAAAGCATGCATTCCTTCACACCTAAAGCTAACAAGTTCAATATGTGATATGCGAATGGCTGACGTGTTGGATTGAAAAATATGTGCTAAGTGTTGAGCTAATTAGGCTACTTAACAGATAGCTGATTATTCTTGTTAAAACATAAATTCACTGCAAAATACATCGTAGCAACCTGATATTTGCATCACAGGTATGTTCATATGAATTACATCTGATTAAGGTTTCACTAAGGCTTGCAGCATAACTTTGCATGCTAATTAAAAGAAACTGATGCTTTCAAACTTTGGTTAACATTTTAATGACTGTTATTGCCGTGAGCATATACACCCTTCAGCCACAACATTAAATGAAGTGAATAACACTGATTATCTCATTACAGTGGCGCCTGTTAGTGGGTAGAGGTTTCCTAATACAATATCTTGATGTGTTCTAAGCTGACAAAAATGGACAAGCATAAGAATCTGAGATCCACAGAAGAGCTACGAGCACGAATTGTTGATTAGCGGTAACCTAAATGCTGGCTATGATAGAAAGGTGTCAGAGCATTGCAGCTTCGTGTTGTTGTTGTTGTGTCTGTGCTCACACTTGTCCACCACCAAAAGCTCCTATAATGAGCATATGAGCATCAGAACTGTACCTTGGGAAACAGAAGAAGATGATCTCATCTGATGAATCATGTTTACTTTTACGTCCTGTGATTGGCTGGGTGAATGCACATTGTTTAACCCAGGAAGAGAAGGAAACTTTGGGTCCTGCCATTCATGTGGATGCTACTTTAACACCTACTGCAGACCATGTACATCCTTTCATTGCAACACTATTTCTTTATAGCATCTTTCAGCAAGATAATGCTCCCTGCCAGTCTGCACACATTGCTCAGCATTGATTTGACTTCAAGTTCCCCAGATCTCAATCCAGTTGTGTGTCTGTGGAATGCACTAAAAAAACAGGCAACTTATATGACATATAGGATCTGCTGCTGAAGTCTTGGTGCCACAGGACACCTTTACAAGTCTTGTGGAGTCCACATCTACATCATGTTAGGCAGGTGGTTTATGGTATTGTGGCGGATCGGTGAGTATTCTTTTGTCATGCTGGCGCTTCTTTTTCCATTATCTGATTTCATGGTGCACACAGTCTGAGTAATGTCTCACACAACTGTAGGGCGCAGCAAAAGGAGTTCATTAAGGCAACTCTGCCTGTCAACCACAGTTTCAGTAATGCAGCTGTTTCATTTTCATTCGCTCTCAGAGGCCTGCCTTTGAAATAAATACAATGCATTTTCTGCGAGCGCTTCCCAAGAAAAGCTACTCTCTGTTTCACTTAATGTGGATTAGCAGCAGCGGAGGTTTACATTAGTGGCGGCTTTGATCCGGCGAGGAGCGAGAACAGTAAACAATGAGGCTCGTATCGGTGAGATTAAGTTAAAAACTGCAACACTCGATTACATGCGGTTATTGTGTCCAATAAACTCCTCGTGCATGTGAAGCCAATTTAAATCCTGTGCTGGAACTGAGCATTCCACCACTAACAATGAAACCAGTATATAGAGATTTAATTACAAAACTATAAATACACTGAATGACTATAGCTGGAAAAAAAGGGTTCTGTAAATGGTATTAAAAAGCCAATTAAAAGCTTAAGCATTGCCTCATGAGATCTCTGTTTTTGTTTTAGGTTCCACCGGCCTTAGCGTCCCAACTGGAGGATAAGGAAGCACTTAAGATCTCCGTGGCAAGAAGCTGCTCCCTCTGCAGACGCATCAGATCGCCCCTCCTTACCAGAATGTACTGTACAGATTATCAGGGAAAGCCTGGAATTGACTCGCTTCTCGCTTGCCCTCCATCGCCCTCTCACTGCATTGCTTTCACTTAACTGAGGTGGTGGTTGGTGGCTGCTGGTGGTGGATGAGGACCAGATGCAGTATTTCTCCCAGACGAAAGGGGGATCCACGTGCCAGTGAAGCGGAGAAGACGGCAGAGGGCCGACCGTCGCTCTGCCGTGGTGTGGTACCCCTCAGGGACTCGGATCTAGTTACAACCTTTAACGCGGCCTCATTCTGTGTTGCCTTTTTTTCGCCTCTTTACTGTAAATAGAAAAGCTAACTCATCTCGTAACGGCATACAATAATAACGGTAATAATAATGATGATAATACTTCACACAGTAATAATAAGACAATAGAGGCTGCATCAGGAGCGAGCTGGAGGGTGAAGACTGCGATATTCTGTTTTAGGACTCTCTGGGATATTGTGTGTTTTATATTAATTGTGTACAGACTGCTATTGTGATACCATAGAATGAAACTGGGAAAGCTCTAATTGCAAAATATTCTGTAATGCACAAGACGTTTTATATTGTAATTTTGATCACATGAGTAGTGACAGTTTTTATTTAAGCCTTCTTTTTTTTTTTTTTTTTTTTTTTTTTTTTGGCTTGCCTGTATTTGTGGTTGTGATGTGAGGTGGCCTTTAAGCATCGAACGAGTTTATTAGAGGTGCCGGTCAGGAGGCTGTTGGTGTTTTTTTTAAGTGTGCCAACATACCTAAAGGACTATAGGATTCTGGTTTTTCATATCACCGATTTGTGCAATCCACTGCATGAGCCAACACACAATCCAGCGCCGTCGGAGCTGGATAATCTCTCTTCATTTATACTTTTTTATGAGTTTTTGTACTTCCCTTTAATGATTGAACATGCAATGCATTCTGTAGCCATTTTGAATAAGGTCATGCCGATAGCATCTATGCTAAGAGTTAAATGTAAGTTGCTGTTGAGTGTAGATCAGAGATTTATCAAAAAATCTGAAAATGTATAAACGGTCGACAGGGAGTCAATTTGGCTGGAAAACCTTTGAAACTGCAGAAGTGTTTTATCTCGTATTGTTGTCTGGCCAGTAGCTTACAGGGTTCTCTATGCTGTGTACAGGTCGATATAGGTTTAACTGATGCTTCTGTATATCTTGTCTTCCTTTCATTTGAAAAGAAATTTTAAATAAAGTATTATAGGTTGCTATTTTTTTAAGCACAGAATATTAGTTTATGATTAAATGCTACAAGAATGGGAATATGAAAGTTTCTGTAAAACTAAGTTCATCTTTAATTGAATGTGGAACTGTATGAGCTGACGGTTTTCTTTGTAATTGTAAATAGTCACATCTGGATCTAATTAAAAAACATATAATTCCTTGAACCTCCTGTGAAATGACTCTGTGCCTGGCTCTTTATTCAAAAGACCTGTTTTATGTAATGCTTGTGTTCAGGTAGAGATTTGTAGGGAAATTTTTTTATCTAGAATCTCCAAAGTAAGAATATAGGTTTGCAGCAACACCTGGTGGCAGGTTTAATTTTTTTTATCATTGTTAGAAGCTAAACCTAGAGATTGTTTTTATATACACTACCATTCAAAAGTTTGGGGTCACCCACACAATTTCATATTTCTATGAAGACTCACACTTCTTTTCATGTGCTAACATAATTGCACAAGGGTTTTCTAATCATCAATGAGCCTTTCAACACCATTATCTAACACAATGTAGCATTAGAACACAGGAGTGATGGTTGCTGGAAATGTTCCTCTGTACTCCTATGGAGATATTCCATTAAAAATCAGCTGTTTCCAACTAGAGTAGTCATTAATAATATCTAGTCTGTATTTCTGATTAATGTTATCTTGATTGAAAAAAAAAAACTCATTTTCTTTCAAAAATGAGGACATTTTAAGTGACCCCAAACTTTTGAATGGTAGATTACCTTCGCATATATCTATAAAGTCCTTAGAATGAAACACTTTTTGTCCAAATTCACATCCCTTCTGCTTGCTTGAATTGCTCTCTAAATATCTACTGCACATATCAAATGAAACTCCATAACCTGACCATTCCAACAATGCTCGGTCCTTGTTTTGAATTTGCATCAAATTCAGAAATACAACTCATGAACTCGTCATTGCATAAATATGCTAATACCTAATATATCATTTGCCTGGTTTTCCACCTCTGTGATTGGACTACTGTATATAAGCTCTTCAGTGAATTAAATAATGGCATATATTTCTGTCAGGCACTATGCACATCTTTTTTCTTTCTTTTTTTTTTTTTTTTTTTTTTACGAATTTCTATGTTCTGCAGCATCCCATCATCAGTTCTGATATTGCCAGATTCCAGACACTGTCCACTACACAATTCTGAAAAGATATCTCAACTGCCAGCTTCATATGGTGAAATGCATGTGTGACCATAACCATTTCATAATATCAAACATGTTTCCCATGATATAATGGCTAATACATTAAAAACAAACAAAAAAAATATCTACAACTATTATCATATCAAATGATGGAAGATCTAGATAGCCTGGACTGTAAAATATGCAGCATGAATAGCTATACCTTATATTGACTAGGATAAGAGCTTGTTTGATGGCTTGTTGTTTGGACATGTACAGAGGAGGGATAGTGAATGTATCGGAAGAAGGATGCTGAGTTTTGAACTGGCAGGGGACCTAGAGAAAGACCAAAGAGGAGGTTTATGGATGTAATGAAAGAGGACATGAAGTTAGTTGGTGTGAAAGAAGAGAATGCAGATAGGGTTCAATGGAAGCAAATGATTCGCTGTGGCGACCCCTGAAGGGAAAAGCTGAAAGGGAAAAGAAGAAGATTTGAAGAGTTATTGCTGTAAGGTGAGGATGTTGAATTGTTGCAGCTGCATAAAGGCCGGGAAAAGGACAAAACACATTTACAGACTGTTGAGCAACATTAAAATATAGATTGATATAATGAGAAAACCAGCATTCACAGATCATGACACATAGACAAGTACATGCGTGTACACAGTGCTTGGTTGAAGGGAAGTAAAATATGAACAAAAACTAAACAAAGCAATAAATATTTATAATTTTGGACACAGATTTTACTGAGGAATTACAGACATGGGGTCTCCTAGAATTATCGCTATAAATGCTGAGCTGCAGCTCTGGGTGTTACTGTCCCTTTAAGGAGGCGGAGCTTCTGCAGCCTCCAAAGAACGTGACGTCTCGCGTGTGGTGAAGACCGGGAACAGGCGCTGCACGTTCACTTCTGGCCAAACTACAAACTTCTACATATCTCAGGTCAGTAAATTATCTCCTCCCGAACTGTCCGTTATGGTAAAACAACTAATAAAATACACCACGCTACTGATGCGTGCGCAAGAAATGTAGTAAGTCATGTTACTGTGGTTCATTCATTCCTAAATGTCACGCTAACACCGCTAGCTAGCTAGCTGCCACTGGCTAGCAAACAGTTAGCTAGTTTCATACAGAATAGCTTTACTTTGATGGAATCCAGTTAACACAAGTTCACTTGTAAAGCGGGTCTTTTGCTCCCTGCTTTCTCGTGTTGTAGCAGCTAGTTGTGTCAGCTTTGTTTTTTACTTACAAAATATAAACTGAAGCTCAGCCATGTACAGCTAGCTAACTCCAAACGTTAGCAAGGACACATGGGTGCTGCCAACGTTAGATCACACAGCTTAATTTAAACTAAATGATCACACAGACTGCACTCTCCAGACATCTCCGTAGCATATCTTAGCGTCTATCATACAGTGTGAAGGTGTCACTGAGAGCTAAGTTTGACTTCAGAGGGCTCAATTGAACTGCAGCAATTGAGCCCTCGTTTTTGCAAACGGTAGTTTCATGTCAGCATGGCAGCACAACTGTCTCTGAGCAGAGAGCCTGACACTGTGCCAGCCACTGAAATGACCCTTCGACAGCTGTTGAACCACAGCAGCTACTGCTTAAGGTTAAGACTAAAATAAAGGTTGTTTGTGCCTGGCTATCAACGTGGGTTGTTGGTAGACAGTAGTGCTGTCCTCTCAGAGTTTTCAGGTCTGGTACCTTTAGAGGTGTGCATGGATTCAGAAGTGGGGTGAATGTGGGCCTGGGGTGAACTGTGTGCCAAAATAATGCAATATTTTGACAGATATTGTGATGTGAGTCACGATTTTAGTAGGAATGGATTTTTTTTTTACAGTTATTTTCCACAGAAACACATAAAACAACAACAAAGATTTGACTTTTGCTGTGGTCTTACCAAACAGGCATTTTCCCATATGTGTGGAGAGTATGATTTGTTGGGTTGGGTGTCTCTCATTGTTAATCGACATGCTGTGGTACATTTTGCAATTTATTGTTAATCGCTATGTTTGGGACAACAGGCGTCTACAAAATGTGGTAGCTCATAAATGGTGTAGCTTGGTTCATGTTTGTTTCTTCCCAAATTTCTTTTAAAAAATTCATTGTGGTAAAGACATTTCTGTTGTTTCTTAGCAGAGATTATTCTCTATGTTTTTTAATTTTATTTTTTAGGTTTGACAAGGAATATTGGTATCGATTGAGAGCAAGAACTAGTATTACAAGTTCAACTGAAAATTTCATTGACATGCATTTATGTTTTGCACATTCAATGAAAGGAGCTTTTCAGTATTTGTCACATCTAACCAGTGCTGGGGACGGGACATTGCTCAAGACCACTGAAAGCCAAAGTACTGCATTTTAAAATGAATTTCTTTCATCAGGGTTGGTTAAAAAAATAACAATACCCTTAATCAGAAAATTCTACCAAGAAGCAGTAATATCGTGCCCCTATGTCCTCAAATACTAATATGTGTTTTTTGTTTTGTGTGGTCCATAGATAGAGGTTTTGTGGCATTTAGCAACGATCCTGCTTGTTTGTTTTGGGGATTTTTTTCAGTCTTCTTTTGCTTTTAAAACTTCATACTCTTAGGTCGTCCTTTAAACAGCTGTCATTCGTGGTTAGTGCTAAGCATGCCTAACTTGACGTAGGAATATTCACCAGTGTCTCCTCTTTATGTTCAAAAGTGCCGCTGCCATGCCTGCTAAAAAGACCACCACCAAGAGGAAGTCGGAGGCGATCGTGGACGATGATAAAGACTCCAAGAAAGTAAAAGGTAAATTGCTGGCTTTTTTCAAAAAGGGTTGATGGAGGCAAGTAGACTAGATTCAGGTGTAACTGATTGCTTGACCAGATGGAAAAGCAAAATGACACTCAATGTTAACTGACACTATAGATGTATTTCTAATTTGAAGAATTAAATTGCTGTTGAAATAGCTCTAAGAACACACTTAGAGGAAGGAGGACATTTGTTTGAAGAAATATCATACTGTTTAAGTATTTTACTATTGCCATCTAAGATTAAATTAAATTGCTTGGTATGTAATTGTGCGTGTGTGTATTTGTACCAGTTTCCCACAGGAGTCATTTGAAAGAGGCCGGTCAGGTTCTTGTTTTGGGCCAGGGTGATGTCGGACAGTTGGGTTTAGGTGAGGATATCATTGAGAGGAAGAAGCCAGCCCTTGTGTCCCTGCCAGAGAAAGCTGTGCAAGTGATAGCTGGAGGCATGCACACTGTTTGCCTCAGTGACACTGGCCATGTAGGTGGACATTTGTCATATATTTCTTTTATAGAATTAACATTGCATGACTAACTTCTGCTGACATTTTTACGAAGAGGTCCTATGTGTCAAATGTCTTTTTGTTTGCTTTAGGTTTACACTTTTGGCTGTAACGACGAAGGGGCCCTTGGCCGGGACACATCAGAGGAGGGGTCTGAGATGGTTCCAGGAAAGGTGACGCTGGATGAGAAGGTGATCCAGGTGTCTGCAGGAGACAGCCACACAGCTGCACTCACTGAGGAAGGAGCGGTGTACATCTGGGGTTCCTTCAGGGTAAGTTACCTGCTCTTTTTCACCGCCTTGTTCTGTTCTTGGAAGTGTGTGTGTGTGTGTGTGAGAGATTTTTCCCTACAACTAAAGATTTGTGTGGTGTTTTTTCTTCTGTTACCTTCCTCCATATTCATCTCTTTCATTCTACTTTAAATATTTGTTCTCTCTCAGCAGCTCTGGAAGTCGCTTTTCCTTGCAGGTCCCTTTATAAATTTAGATCCTACATAGATATTATGTTAAATGCTGTTCTTAACGCTTGACAGATAATGTCCTGTGGACTATTTAAACACTTAGCACACATTGGCCCAGAGCTTTGAGACAAAGCATATTGATAATTTCCAGGGCTTCTCTGTCTGTACTCAGTATAACATCCACAGCCATACAAGCATTTGGAGGTATATTTAAACTGAACGGCTTTCTTTGCTGGACCAGAGGAAGCACCTCATATCTCCGTGCCTATAAGTGTTATATATGTATCATATGCATTGGATTCAGAAAGTATTCAGACCCTGTCATGTTTTGTACAGTTCAGTATGATTTTTAATTTAAAATCAATAAATTCCCATTTTTTCCTTTCAGTCCGTATCCCATAATGAGTGAAGTGAAAAAAATGAAATGTTTGCAAGTTAATTAAACATCAAAAATGGAAATCTCTCACTCATAAATCTATTAAGACCCTTAATTCAGCATTTTATACAAACCACATAGTCTGCCAGAAACTTGGGTGTCATGACTGATGACCAACTAACCTTCAAGGCACATGTGGACTCTGTTGCTTGGTTGTGTAGATTTGCCCTGTACAACATTAGAAAGATCAGACCCTTACTGTCTGAGTATACAACGAAACTCCTAGTACAGGCTCTTATAATATGACGCATCGACTGCTGCATCTCCTTACTGGCAGGCCTACCTGCATGCACGGTGAAACCTCTGCAGATGATCCAGAACGCAGCAGCACATCTGGTTTTCAACCAGCCAAAAACAGTATGTCACCGCACTGTTCAGATCGCTTCACTGGCTTCCAGTTGCTGCCTGCATAAAATTCAAAACTCTGACACTTGCATTCAAAGCTACATTGAAAACAGCTCCCTCCTACCTGAACTCTCTCATTTAGATCTACACTCCGTCCCGCTCGCTGCGCTCGACCAACAAAAGTCTCCTGATACAACCACCACAACAGAGCTGGTCAATAGCTAGACTCTTCTGCTCTGTGGTTCCCAGGTGGTGGAACGAGTTACCAAACTGTTCGATCTGCAGTCACTCTCAGGCTTTCAGAAAAGAGAAGACCTAGCTCTTCACTGAACACCTTTGCACTAGACAGACTGCAAATAATAATAAATTCCTATTATGTCCTGCATTGCCTGTAGATACCATGGTCCTATTATCACACTTGAACTTGTTTTATGGCACTTATCCAGGTTGTTTTCTCCTGATTAGATCCTTGCTTGTGTTGTATCTACTCTCAGATGTACAGTGATTTGGATAAAAGCATCTGCTAAATGAAATTTAGAATTGTAGAACCCCCTTGTAACCTACTTTCACTACAACCTTTTTGTAGCAAATGGTACACAACGATTTGTCAGTGTCACCTGTTTGATAGGATCTGAACACTAAATATTTCCTCACTACTGTTATATATATATATTGAATGTTTTATATATGTGCATCAGATGAAATTTGATAAATTGTGTCTACAATTTTATCATCTCTGTTGCTGAATTCGATAGTATCTCCATCTCTCTCTTTTTCGTGTTTATATTCCGTCTGTTTGTATTAACTGTTCACTATATTCTACTGCAGTCACCTTTTTAAAAGTCAGCCCACTTTTAATATGCTGAAACCTTGTTTTCCAGGATAACAATGGTGTTATTGGTCTTCTGGAGCCCATGAAATCATCTACTGTTCCAGTCAAAGTTCCCATGACAGAACCTGTTGTGAAAATTGCATCTGGTAAGAAAGAGTTTGTCTTAGTGCCATATGTTTTTATTTGCTCACATTATATGAACTTCTAACAGTGTTTTTGTTTAATTTGGATGAATCTCTTAATAGGTAATGATCACCTGGTACTGGTGACACTGGAGGGAAATCTTTACACATGTGGCACAGCAGAGCAGGGCCAGCTGGGAAGAGTGCCGGAGCATTTTTCAAACAGAGGAGGCAGGAAAGGCCTCGGTATGTGGCTTTTTCCTTTTAATGGAACTAAAGATTTTACATTTACAAGAATCCCTGATTATATAAACAGTATTTTTTCTTTCATATATTGTCTGTAATTTCTATTACTGCGATGTTTTCATCTGTCTCCTGTGATTTCAGAGCGGCTGCTGGTGCCACAGATGGTGAAAGTCAAAGGGAAAGTCCACTTCATTGATGCCTTCTGTGGGGCCTACTTTACCTTTGCTGTATCGAAAGAGGGGCATGTTTATGGATTTGGCCTCTCCAACTATCACCAGCTAGGTCAGTGGGACTTGTCAGTGTTTTTGATATGATGTAAATGATCTAATTGGCTTTAAAGCTTTACCTATACTGATATGTGATGCTGCTTTTTGTCTAGCTGTATGTCAGTTTCTCACACTCTGCTCCCAGCTAATTGCATCAGATGACATGAGGTAATTGTGTGCAACGTTACACTTTTTTTCCTTGTTCTCCTTTTTCTAGGCACTAAAAGCACCAGGATGTGTTTTGTCCCAGTAAAACTGACGTGCTTCAAGAACTCTACCACCTCCTGGGTGGATTTCTCTGGAGGACAGCATCACACACTCTGCCTCGATGCTCAAGGTAAGCAGAATGTTTCTGGTGCTGACTTCCAATTTGTGGCTGTAAAAGTTAATCATTTTTGGTTTGCTGACTCTGACAAGCATACTAATTTAGTATGACATACAGCTGATGTTGTAAATCATGTTTTAGCAATCAAGCGTTGGACCTAAAGTGGCCTCTTCTTACATTTCCTCATCTTTTAGGGCAGGCATATAGCCTGGGCAGAGCAGAGTATGGCCGTCTTGGTCTGGGTCAAGGGGCTGAAGAGAAGAGTGAGCCCACACCTGTGATGGGGATGGAGCCGGCAAGAGGAGTGTCATGTGGAGCATCTGTCAGCTACGCAGTGACCAGAGAAGGTGAGAAACAAAGCAAATGCAGCAGAGGATTAAGTGATCAGCTTCTAACTCTGTTTCTTTAGTCTTATATAACTTACTTTAAAGCAGTGAAGTGCAAGAAATCCTCATACCTTGACAACAGAAGTGGTTGTTTGATAGTGTGTTACATATGATGCTTAAGTTCTCCAATGAATCTTTTCTGTGGTTTAGCAGAGGAATTTATTACTGTTGCATCTGAAAGATATATATATATATATATACTGGAAATTGCACATAAACATAGTGTCCTGTCACACGCTTTGTATGCACAAGCATCTACCTTAAGCTACTTTGTGACACGTTCTGTGACAGTAAAGCCGTGACATGTCTGTCATAAATGGTCAATTATCTGGAAAATGAAATCATAAGCTTATCTAAATATAGCTGGAGGTACAGTAATAACTACTGTTACAATACTGTCACAAAATGGGAGGGTCCAGCCCTACTTTAAACACCAGTAATTTGACCAAGGAGCTACCTCGCACCTAATTAATCAATAGTTATCTGGTTAAAACTGCGTATAATCTTGCACACTGCTTGCTCGGTGAGCGAGAATGAACAGCTGCCTCACAACCCACCAGGTTTGTTTACTTTCTAGAGCTGCTTCTGCTAGCTCTGAAATGTCTCAGGCATGAGCAAAGCACATCAAATGTTTTGCTGTTGGCTGAAGTGTGAACACAAACATATGAGAGACTGAAGTCAAACAGGATTGTTTCTGTTTTTGATGATAATGCCACAACAAGAATAGAAAATCTTAGCATGCGGCTAATCTTGCCACACAGAGGGAATTTGAGAGACTTTAAGGTTCGTTTGAAACCAATAAACAAATATGGGGGGGGTGTTACTGTTACTAAGTCGGTGTTTAGATCTGTTTATATCTTTCTGCTCTCCATATCCACATGAACAGCATTTTATTACCGACAAATTCCCAAAAAAGCTGTTGTCATTTACAGAATTTCAGTTGTCAGATAATGGAATGAGTATAAAATTGTGGTTTGCAGCCCATTAACTGTCTAAGCAGGAGTCGCTTCATAGCCATTTCTCAAGATGCTGCTCTCCCCACTACTACTACTACTACTACTACAACTACAGATTTTTATAACTACAACGTTGTCTGACAAACTCACCATATACACAAGTTTAGAAACAGCAGCTGTGCTGTTGGTAATATTTCCATGTCAAATTATCATGCAGTGAGAAAGTTAGAAGCGATACATTGTCCCAATCTCTCAGTGTCAGCAGCTGTGTAGCCAGTTGTTTTACTCCAGCCTGTCAGTCAGAGACAGAGGAGGAGGTGTGGACAGCAGCAGCTCATTTCAGAGGCAAACAGTCTGTTTAGAGCAGCCCTAAAACCAGGGGTTATAGAGTCATGGTAACCTGAACCATTAAACCATCTTTGCCACGTTTTTTAGCTTACAAATCAGAAGACACATTGTGGGGGACATGTGAAACTTGCCTTCATTTGCTGAGAAAAGAGACAATATGGGACCTTTTTAATGAAAAACAATGGAAAAAGCAGCAGTCTTGAACCTCATTCTGAAACAGCTGGGGCATATTTAAGTTCCACAGGGAACAGATTCCAGCAGTGGGCAGCATATTGTCTAAAAGTAATTTCACTGGCTTTAGTTTGAAATCCTCGCCACCACTAACTGACTGGTCTTCACAGATCTCAGAGGACCAGCTGACTTAAATTCAGTTCTAGGGTTTGCTGCTTTCCAAGTGTAAGAGCAGATGACATGAGATGATGTCTCTGTTCACATATGCTTTTTTTTTTTTTTTTTTTTTACATTGTAGCGCAGGAATTCATTGCACTGTGTGACATGCCTTAAACAGGTGTTGTACAATGTAACACAAACTATGAACCAGGATTTCATTAGAGCAGTGACTCACTGTTCAACAACAAATTTCACCTTGACCGATAGTTGTTGTACAGTTTAAGAGGTGAAAAAGGATTCTCGCTCTTCTCACTTTTGGATGTGCTTATTCATGCACACTCCAGGATCAGTGTATGCCTGGGGAATGGGCACCAACCTGCAGCTCGGCACAGGAGAGGAGGACGACGAATGGAGCCCCGTGAAGATGACCGGCAAACAGCTGGAGAACCGTGTAGTACTGATGGCCTCCAGTGGAGGGCAGCACACAGTCCTTTTAGTCAAAGACAAGCAGGACAGCTGATGTCCTTCACTGATGGAGGGAGATGGGGTGTATTTGGATCTGTGTCAAGGTTGGGCCTTTTTCAGGGTGCCTAAATCAGAGGGCGGGGTTAATCTATATATGACTTCCTGTGCTGACCCGAAGTTGCGTTAAGGTTCAGAGTGGAGGGGAGCTTTAAGGTTCAGCCTCTTTTATGGGAGCTCATCTGTTCTTAGCATGAGGAAATTGTTCATGAAAGTTTTTGGTAGATCATGACAAATGAGAGACTATTTTTTTAAATCTAGTTTTTGATGTTCCTTTGAATTATTTTCATTAAAAGTCATTTGTATGACTGTAAGATGGTATACGTGATGTTTGAATGCTGACTGCATGTACATAAAAGAAATGAGAGTGCAAGTTGTTTTATGATTTTCCCAAACAATAGCGTTTTTAATGTTTTCGTTAAAGCAATAATTCGATTGAGTTTGGTTCAGACAGAACATTTATACTCGGCGAGTGTAATGTGTGCGACTACTGTTCATTTTACCTGTTCATGGAATTGCACACAAAATTGTGACTATTTGGACATTTACACATCATACTGTACCCTGCATTTTGTCTGTCTGAAATAAACTTTTTTTTGTAGCTTTTGAAGCCTTTTCTTACTACAAGTAGCAGTAATATTGTGAGTATAATTGGAATGAATCATACCAACAATTGACTGGTTGCAGCTTGTCAGATATGAAGCTTTGCCGCTTTTCTTTGGCTTACATGGTGGGAATCATTCATTTACACCGTTGGCCAGACAACAATTTCAATGCTCACTTTTCAGCTCTGGAGAATTGATTTTTTTAATATAGTCAGACTTTATATAGGGAAAGCGTGTAAGTCATTTTTGTTAACGTGAACATGTGGTGCTTTTTTTATGTGCTCGTGTTTTTAACCTTGAAACTGCACTGCACTGATGACAATCTCTAAAACACAGATTCAGATTTCTAGGGTTTTATACATAACAAATCTAAGGAACAGATCCTATCAGCTTGCGGGGTCGGGCTTTCTCTATTATTCTTTTGAACTTTTATTGCAAAACTGCTTCTAATTACGCAAATTTGATACACAGATGAGTTTTTAAGAGTTTGATTGATCTGACACAATGCAAAATTTGTACATTTGACCCTGTTCAATTTTCTGTGGGTCAGATGAAGAATCTGGGTTGCCAATGAAATCACAATGTGAGGGATAGCCTCATTAAACAGTTTTCATTTTTGACAGTTTGGTCAGTATTTGTGCAATACCTTTGTCACTGAAATGGGAAATGCTCTTTTAAGATGCATTTTTACATTGATTTTGTTTGCACAAAATTACTTTTGTAATGTTGAATTCAATCTTTTTTTCCCCCGTGGTTGTTTTCAACTGCTGAAATGCCTGCAGAGGCGAAAATCCACACTGAAAAATTAGTTTAAGATTTGAAGTTTTCATGAGCCTGGAAGACATTTGGTAATAAACGACAGCTACATCAAAACTTATTTAAGTGCAAAATCTAAACTATTTGACCACTGCTCTAGAGGATATGGGCACATTTTGAGTTTCAACACTTCAGTGCCTTTAAGAAATGGGAGTGTGCGCACCTATAGTCAACGTGGAGGTAAAATTGGGGGGAAGAAATAGATAAATATGTACTTATATTTGGCATAGCTGCATTTTAGTCCTATGTTATTATAGCAAGTGTCCTTTATCTGTGCAACAGAGCAATGCATGCACATTATTTTCACCGCCACGCTGTCCCTTTTAGCCTTTCACTAAAATAACTGCCATTATAGTGTAAGGGCCCTCTGTTGCACCCTAGTTGCTTTATGTCGATTACAAATGCAAACAACGCATTCAATACGCATGGAGTCATGAATGTAAATGGGAAACACTTGAGGATGCAAATGATGATACAAGTGCAGACATCAAAGCTACATGCTTTTGTTTTATATGTGCAGTGAAATGCGCCGGGTCCTTCCTCGTCTCATCTTCCTTTCATCTGACCAAAGGGACTGAAGATGAAGTGTAAGAGCTGAGTCCTCATGGCAAAAAGCTTCTCAAAAAGCTTTGAAATGCTAAAGTATCTTTCATGAGCAGTTAATTGATCAGTAGGCCTCTTCTCGTTTGTTTGGTGACTGCTATTTGCTCTGTGACAAAGAAGAAGTGTCAGGCATACTTCAGAAGGCAGGGTTCACTGCTGATGGTAATGGATGCGGAGTGGCTGCAAGAGACTTAAAAACAAGTGAAGGTTGAGCTTAAACGTTTGCAGCACTTCAATTTTTTGGGTATAAAGCAATGTTCCCTCTAGTTTTTCCGGAGTCTGAGCAAACACACAAACTCCCTGAGCGTCCCTTGGACCACTGTGAGCAACATCAGACGTGTGCACTGTGGTCACACCAGCATCACATCCATTCAAGTTACATGGTTCATTAAAAGAATCAAATTACAGCATTTACATTTCTGTTAAAACACTTTGTCAACAGGAGCCAGTTGAAGGCTGCAGTGATTTTAGTGACACTACAATGTATAAGAGTGAAGTTATTGAATATTTGTCTCTCTTTACTGTTGCAGCGGTTTTGCAAATTGCAGACGGACCCTGTTCACTCCATAGACACCAATGTTATTCCTGTAGCTTGAAAGACAGCTACTTTTGATAAAACTGGGCTTGTAGCACATTGTCTGCCTTGCAACAATGGGAAAGAGGCACCGTTTATGTTTTGACAACCTATATCTAATGAGTTATTGATGCTGGAAGTCCGAATCTGTGAATATCTTTCCAACTTTACTGAACTTGGGGCCACTACCACCTAAGGAGTGATATATTTAATTTTGAAAAAAGCATTTAGCCATACTTAAAGCTTTAAGTGCTTTATTAACACGGAACTAAAAATTTTGTATTGTTTTATTATCACAGGTTCTGTCTGAAAAGAGGTGGCATCATTTTAAACAGTGAAATCAAACTAATAAAATGTAATGACCAACCAGTGAGCAATACTGGATTCTGCAAAAACATAAACAACTTTTTTAAAAATCTAAATCTTATCTTAACACAGTTATTGTATTAACTTATTTTTGTGTGTATGCATGTATTTATTGATTTATTTAGTACTGTTAACATATCAGAGTTCTGAGTGAATTTTTCTTAAGATAGGCAAAGGCCATTTATTGATTACATATAGGCTATTAAATGTTTCTTAAAAACTAAAAAGCATTTTTAAAAAAACAACTTAGGTATTTATTGAGTCACTAAAATACTGTAGAGTACAGACCACATCAGCATGATTATAAGCATCCTCTGGTAAATTAACAACCAGATACTGATGTCTCTCACCATATGGACTTCAGGAGATGACTGGGGGATGATAAACTGTGACCTACTGGTTGGGTTCTCTCTGTTCTCATGTTTCTTACATGTTTGTCCCCTGACAGCCGGGTCCTAATGTTTTTTGAGCAACACACCATACTATGACGTTTTTACAATGATGGTTCTACTATGGAACCAGTTTGACATGTTCAGGTGTTCTTTGTGTGAAAACTCAGAGATTTCAGGTATCAGAAGGTGGTTTTCAACTTTCTTTGTTAACTTTCTGCTTCAACTTTAAACTAAATTTCCTTCACTAACCCAGCCCTCTGGACTTCCAGTAAGCTGTGTTCCTATTGGCTGTCCAGGTGGCTGCTAGGTGTTATCAGGAACACCTGAGCAGCTCAGTGTCTTCCTGCTTTATTTAGCTGCAGACAAACATTTCCTCTGTTTCTCTTCACCACTGAACTGGGTTTGGCTCCATTGCTTTAATTTGTTCTTTAGGCGTTGGCTTGCAGCTTCCAGCAGTAAAATAGACTTTAATGTGTTTCTTGGTGTGTTTTAGGGCTTTGTACTGGATAGTTGTCTTGGTAAATGTGGTTCTTTAGCCACAGTTAGCACATGGTGCTAATGTGTGCAGTGATTAGTGGATTTGGTACAGCTGAGTTGTATCTTTATCTTGGCTGTAGTGAGTCTTCAGAGGTTTTTGGTCAGACACATTCTGTATTCTTGTTTGAGAACCAGCGTTGGTTGTCCAGAAGGTAAGAGTTCCTGTCCTGATTCTCTGTTCTCAGAGGTTCTCTGGTAGGCTGCAGGAGACTTTAGCGTTTGGGTTGTGCTAGTTTGGTTTTTGTATGGTTTCATCTGGACGACTATCTTGAGGCCCCTCCATGTGGTTTAGTGAGGTTTTCTGCAACAGTTCTACAAAGCAACCTGCAGCAGAAGAGACTTTGAGAGTTTTTAGGAAGTTCTGGAGACCAGACTTTAGAGCAGCAGAAACATTTGTCAGCAGTTTGAGCAGGAGAAGGTGAGCTTCAGAGTAGAAATGAGAAGGAAACCTTCTTGACCCGTGTGGTGAGGTCCTGTACCAAGAGTTTGAGCAGGTTGTGAAGAGTCTGTAGTTCTTTGGTCTGAAAGCACAAGAAGAGTCGACTCATTAAAGGAGAAAACAGGAGATATTGTTGGTTCTTCTGTCGTTCTGCAGTTTCCTTAGACTGAATATCAAGTTTATATTTTAAATGATTTCCCATGTGAGCCCAAGAAGACTTCAATAAACTCCCTCCATCCCCTGGACACAACATATTTTATTACCATGTTAAATCTTTTTTTTTGTTTGTTTTTGAGTTTTAATCATAGTTTTAGCATAGTTTTTTCTCTTTGCTTGTTTAGTTTTGTAATCTGTGTGAAAGGTGCTAAACAAATAAAGCTGAATTGATAAACTGAATAATTGACTAACTCATGATTGTGACAACAGAAGTATTTTCACTGTGATTTAAGGGTTTGTTTCAATTTTAAGGTTGGGGTTAAAATGACAGAAAAAAAGATTAGAGATATAAACTAACAGTAAAAAAAGCAATTAAATCAAAGCAAAAAACCTTTAATATAATAGAACTTTTAAAAAGAAAATTAAACATTAAATACAATTAAATTATATCAGATGAAATATTTAATTAGATAATTAAATGGAAGACACAAAGCATGTAATTATGAAATTAAACAAAAAAATGTAAACAAAAATATTAAACATTAAAGATGAAATATTTTAGATAATTAAACATTTAAAAAATACAATTAAACAAGAATATTACACATTTAGAAAAATACAAAACATTTAATTAGATTATTAAACCTTTAAAAGTCAAAACATTTAATTAAAAAATTAAGTGTTTAATTAGAAAATTACATCTTAAAGACAATAAAACTTTAAATAGGAATTAAACAGAAAATACAATGAAGGATTAAAAAAGAAAATTAAACATTAAAAGGTGGTAAAACATTTAAAAAGAAAAACCTTAAAGATTTAATCGAAAAATTAAACATTGGGAAAGAAAAGGAAATTTTTCAAACAAGCCGATAAAACATTTGAAAAAACAACAAAAACATTAAAAAGACAAAACATTTCGAAATCAGATCAGACATTAGAACAGAATAAAAGGTGAGAAAAGAGCAAAACTAAACATTTACGAAGAATCAAACTAAAGATAAAACCTTTGAAAGGTCACCAGTTAAACTTTAGAAGATCAAATTAAACAGAAGAAACAATAAAATGATCAAAAGAGCAAAAACAGATAAAGGCCTTTAAGTGTTTTCTAGTCTGAAATGAAAACATCAAGTTGTTTCTTCAAACATTTCCTCTTTCTATGTTCTTGGTTTGATTGTAGACAGTTTACTAAGAACTCATTTCAGAAAACTGCTTTCCAGATAAAGTCTAATAGTAGTTGACGGCATTTATCAAACTAATGTTACCTTCTGATCTCCACAAACTTTACTGTTCAGTGAAGAGAATCAAAGTTTGTTTAGGATTTCTAAAAAACCCACAGGTGAAGGTCTGAGAAGAACTCCAATTGATGGTCTAAATGTGAAATCAAGACTCATGGTCACAAGTTTTAAGGCTTCTGTTAACCATAAAGTTCAAACTAACAGAGAAGTACTGAGAAACTTGTAAAATTTCAGCCCTCAGACTGTCTGAAGGTTCAAACGAACAGAGAACTACCCAAGAACTTAGAAGATATCAGTCCTCGGGCTGTCTGAAAGTTAAATCTAACAGAGACGACTGTGGGACTTAGAAAATTTCAGCCCTCAGACTGTCTGAAGGTTCAAACTAACAGAGAACTACTCAGGAACTTCGAAGATATCAGTCCTTGGACTGTCTGAAAGTTAAATCTAACAGAGAACTACTGTGGGACTTAGAAAATTTCAGCCCTCAGACTGTGTGAAAGCTCAGGTCCTGAGGACTCGGGAGGTGTGGAGGCTTGGAAAGTCTTGGAACTGAGGGTTCCACCCTCCAGCACAAAGGCTGAAGTCCAACCTCCTGAGAAAAACGGTCGAGTCGAGATTCGAGTTAAAAAAAAAAACTCGAAAATGACAAAAAATAGATGATAAATGCGCAAAAACCAGAAGAATTTGTATCTGAGCGAGTAGCTCAGGAGGATAAGAGGAGAGACTACAGAGCGGAGGGTCGCAGGTTCAAGACCCACCACCGGCCTTTTTCTTTCTTTGTCTTTGTCAGAACTTTGAGAAAATTTAAGAAGTGTCTGGTCTTGAACCAGCGACCTGCAGCTCCATAGGCAAATCCTTAACTCACTGAGCTACAGATCAGATGAAAAGAAATAATTTCGTCGTCCCTTTGGCATCGTAGTTTCCAAGTGACCACACGGGTGGAGCCAAGGCGGAGTCTGGGTGGAGTCAGGGCGGAGAGTAGGCGGGGAGGTGGGTGGCGGCCTCCCCCCTCTACTCCCCCACCTCCCCCTACCGCCCACCACACCTTCACCCGCCCAACGAGTTCTTCGAGTCTCGATGAGTTCCTCGAGTCTCGACAGGTTTTCCCCGAGTTTCTTGAGTTTCCACGAGGTCGGAGGCAGAACAAGTTGTCATGAAGAGGTGTTGAAGTCGGCCAGGATGGACTGACTTTTTACAGCGACTAGAAGGAAGACGCCTAGAAGAGCAGGTCTTTAACCACCATCCATGAAATCCATGGAGTCGGCTCCAGAGAAATGAAAGAAGGTCAACTTTTATCAACCTCCATCCAGATGTTCAACTCGATATCTTTACATTGAGATTTTTAGCACCACAAACCTTTAGTATCACACTTTATTATCCTTTATTAGGACTTTCATGGAATCCACCAGCAGATTTAGTTTTTCTTGACAAACTTTATTCTTGTCGTCGTGGGACTGCAGTATTTAAAACTGTTCCTTCTATCTGACCTCATGTTTATTAGTTTTAGTGGAGAAAGTTATTTTAGTTGTCGATTAATCTCTTAAAAACCAAGTAATAAATTGGATTAGTCAAGAGGTTTAAATTTACTTTGTCATATTTTAAATATGACAAAAAAAAGTAAAAATAAAGCATCGTGAGACAATTTGACCTGTAATTGGCATTATATAAATAAAATTGAATTAAAATTATGTATCTTGTAATGTTGGAGTAATTCAGCCATATATGTTGGAAAACACATTTTCTTTGTCCATGAATCTGTCGTTTTCTCCAGTAATTCATTTCTTGTTTTGGTTTATAAAATATCAAGCCCAAATATATTCAGTTTACTGTCATAAAAACCAAAAAGATTTACATTCATGATGCAGGAATCAGGCAGTTTTTCACTTTTTATCTTAGTTTAGTCAGAAAGATAGTTGATAATGTGTGAATTGTTGCAGCTTGTGAGCCGTAGAAGGTTTTAATCTCTGGGGCCAAATGTCAAAAAACATTTAGAAACCAACATCAACAAAACACTCAACAAAGATTTGAACATCATTAAAGGGAAATCCAACTTTTGCATGACAATGTCGAATTAAAGGACATTTATTTCCAATATAAATGTGTGATATTCATCCTCTGGAGCTTTCTCTTCACATCACTTCCACCTGCACTGGTTTGGTCAGGAGCATGTGCAACAAACATTTGAAAAACTGCACTTTAACATCAATGAATGACACTGAAGTTTAATCTCTACATAAATGAGACTGAGTCTGGATGTGCTGCTGTCATTAACTGCTAAGTTTAGGGAAAGTTCAAACAAAAGAGGACAGTTCAGAGAAGACTTGAGAATGAGCTTATTTTGAACAAACATCTCAGACTTTCTGAGCTTCAGCACCTCTAGCAAGATATTTTAACAAGTAACTCAAGAGATCCAGAAGCTGGAGAGAGTTAGCTTTAGCTGAGCCAAAGAACATGTGGGACGCTAACCTAGCAAACATTTCAGACTTTTCTCTGTGAATTCTGAGAAATAATTTCCTATTTAATGACAGAGCTACACATCTTAACTCAGTCTCATTAAAACAGACTCTAATTCAGTGTCATCCATCCATATTAAAGTGCAGTTACCCAAAATGTTTGTTGCATGAGCTCCAACAAAACCTGTCCAGGTAGAAGGCCACTTTGACAAACAGGAAGTGGAAGATTCCAAGCAGATTTATAGAAGGGGGAACCGGACTGTACTAAGTGTGGTCGAGTATAAAGGGGTGTTTTGTGGGTTTTTAAGGCTGATAATGATTATTAGTGAGACATTTGGAGTAGATATTCATTTGCAGTAAATGAAAGTATTTAAAATCTTGAGTTAAATTTAGAAGAACACAAACTCTAACAGAAAACTTTGTTGATACGTTTTTGTTTTGTTTACAGATGTTAAGTTAAAGAAGTCTTATTTGTTACATATAACCAATCAAATCAGTCCAGAAGACAGAGCGACCACAGGTAGATAAAGGTTCAGAGCCAAAGTAGCACCATTTTTAAATGTATTTATTACCGTCAATCAGTAAAAAAATAAAATACTGATAATCAGTAAATCAGTCAGCACACAATTACTACAATTCTACAATGTATGTCTCTTTCCTTTGACTTGTTATTTGTACAATATACGATGTATATGATGGCGTTTTTTCATACCAAAGGCTGTACTATGATGTTTTCTAAGAGACATAATGTGCTACTCTGGTTGTTCTGGCCCTGGGCCACTGCACTCCTCCTCTGTTGTTTTCTGGATTGTACTCAGCTGCATGCCTTCGTCCACCAGGCCTCTGTTGACTCGTCCCGCCTGCCGTCTCTGGAGCTGAAGCTGGATTGGAACAGACCAAAGTACAGTCCAATCACGATGCCAGCTGCCTCTCAAAAGGCTCCTTCATCTGGCAGGTGGCAGCACTTCTTCTGAGGGGAAGCTGAGCTGGCCCGGCAGAACTTTGGAGATGTGTTCCAGTGGTTGGTGGATGTGTGGGGAGATAGAGAGGGACCTTTGAATTGTTCAGAAAGGAAAACAGGGAACCCACTGGTAGTTTTAGTTTAGGGTGCTACTGCGGTGTGTTTTGGGGTTTTAAGAGGTGAACAGGAAGAGGTTTTTTTTTTATATCGATTATCTTTTACTTTGTTCCTGGTTGGAATGCCCATCAATGTCAACATGAAGTTCACTTTTAGTTCTGTTTATTTATTTTTATTTTACTAACACTCATTTGTTTTTAACCCCCTCACATGTTGTGTTATAAACGTACTCTTTCAAATAAATTCTCATCTAACCCTCTGGAAACCAGCGTTTGGACTGTTTTTGTGTTGCTCCTCACCTACTGACAGCTGTGGACTAAAGGCTATACTCTGACGTTTTTAGAGCGACATGCTATACTATGATGTTTGTTGGGCGGCACACTATACTATAGGCTTTTTTAATTGACATATTACTGTGACTTTTTTTGTTTTAGTCTTTTTTTTGTTTTTTTTTTAGCAACATATAAGAATTCGAACAGTTTTAAAACTTACTATACTTTTACTTGTGCAATGAAATTATTATTCTATGGCATTTTTTAGACGAAATACTCTGATGTTTTCTTGAATTACATACTATTTTGACAATATACTGCACTATGACATTTTTTGAACCACATATCATACATGACAATTTTAGGCAACATCCTATCATTTTGCGCTTTTTGAACCACATAATAATCAGTTGGTTTTTTTTGCTGACATGCTGTACTATGAACTACAGGCCATACTATGTTATTCTTGAGTAAAGCATACTATACTTTGACATTTTCTGAACTACATCCTATACTATGGCGTTATACACAGAGTGCTTTGGTTACATGTTGATTTATAATCTAGATTTTTTTCTGTTTTGTTTTTTGACGGGATTACCACAGACCTGACCGTGAACACCGTTGACACCCACCTCAGGGAGACTAAGATCTCAAGGCTGCTTGGTCATGGTCTTTCTGGCACGTACTCTTCCAAGATGAGCCGGGAAGTTTAACACTGATGGAATGACACCAGGTCTAAGCCGACAACTTCCAATTTCTCCTCAACCCATAGTCTCTGGGAAACCTACATGGAGTAAGAAAAGTAGACAGAGAAGTAATTAAGTCTGTACACAACATATTAAAAAGAAATCATGCTAATAAATTAAGTACAAAGAACCGAATTCGCCAATATACTGGAGACCAGAGCTATTTAATTTGATAAGTATAACCTTGTTTAGTAACATTTCAATTATTTGAGAGCAATCCTAAAGAACTGCCTGTAATCCCAATCATAAAATGGGTTTGGAGGAAGAACATAGATGGTAATCTGGATATACATGAGTTAGGCTTTATAACTACTATTGATAGTATTGGTGGTAGTAATAGCAATGTGACTACTACTAGTAGCAGTGGTGGTACACTACTGCTGCTGATACTGGCACTGCTACTACAAATTGTAATACTATTACAAATGCTGATACTACTTCTACGACTCGAACAGCTATTTATACTACTACTGCTGCTTGTACTTTTAATATTACTACTACTGCTTGTACAACTATACTACAGCTACTATTAACCATTTAAGCGCCAAAGTCGCAATATTGCAACAAGCAACATTGCTGAACATAACAAGCCATAGCTGCAAATATGGTGCCTCATGTAGTTAGTACTTTACACCAGGAGATGGCGGACATCTAGGACTTCATTCTGAGCATCATTTGTGGGCGTGTTTTCATTCAAAGTTTTGGAGTTTATGGAGTTTGAAAACCGCCTCCCGGTCGAGGAGACGAGGGTCGCAGTCGGCGCGTAACAGAGCGCAAGACAGCGAGAGAAAACTCACCATGCCAAGAGGTCTGTTCGCTGTTGACAAAGTATTAGTAGTAATGGCTGACTCAGATTCTGAAGAGGGATATTCACCCTCTGATGAAGATGTTCAGTCGTCCAGTGAGACAGAAAGTGACGCTGTGTCCGTGCGCCATGACAGTCCACAAGCAGCACATACTGGAGCCGATCCTTTGCTTCACCGTGTCCGGGGTGGCAGGAGGGGACGTGGTGGGTGTAGCAGGGGTGGTCAAAACACCGCTAATGGTGAGGTGGGTAGCGGGGACGCAAAAAACCACGGAAATAGCGGCAGACGCGTGCGAAAATGCACTGATAATAGCGGCGGCACCGCTGTAAATGACGATCGTGATGGCTGGGTTTGCTTGAGAGATGAGGAACAGTATCACAGGTGGATCAGACATTTTGATGAGCCTGTTGGGTATCGTGGAGACAGGAATCTGACAAATTCTGAGCCAAGCAATGCCATCTTGATCGATAAACATCTGTAAAAGTTATGTAATCCATATGTCCGCCGCCTAGTGACGTCATAATATGCAAATTGGATGAGTGAATTTACTCCCATCACAAACTTTGGATCATACTGATGATTTTATTCATTTACCGTATGCCTTTATCTCTAATCATTTCAAAGTTACAAGAAACTGAATATTTTATTGAAAAAAACTGTGGCGCCTAAAGGGTTAATCGTCTGGTATTTGCTTGTCAAGCTGCTAGCTCGCCTTCGCGTTTTGCTAGTGGCTAACTAGTTAGCTCTCATAGACTGGAAGCTCTCAATAAGATTTAATACTGGAAAAAGAGCCCAAAACTATTCTTACCTATGAAAAGTCATTCCAAGTTTCCTTGTCTCAATCGTACGACGCAGTGTGTAATTGTATGCAGCACAGTGAGACGGCATACTTGTTTCCGTTTTCACGCCGTCTACATCAACGGAATGCACTGAAACTTTGCCCCCACTAGCTTAGCCTCGCAGTACCACGCAGCTCAAAGGGGCGTGTCCTATCTACTCATTCATATCTATGAGAACAAGGGTAGCTGCACATAAGGACGCCTGTCAATGACGTTGATTAGCTGCGTAAATACCATTATATACAGTCTATGGTAAATGCGTATGTGAATCGCATCATTGGCTGCAGCAGCCAGTCACCGGTCACTCACTGACTCACATTGAAAAATAGCACAGAATGAATTGTTACGCGTTTATTTTATTTACAATTTAGGTTGGATTTTTTTTTTGTGCGCAGCGCAGATTTTCTGTGCACGGAGACCGTGTCAGCAGTGCGCAATTGCGCACGCGCGCAGCTTGGGGGTACAGTGGTATAAAACATATCTGAATTTGTTCTGGGTTACAAAAGAAATGCAGCTTCTTTTCACACAGTATGTGTTCTGCAAATGCTTTGAGGAAGGTTTTATTGTTCTGCAAGGACACCAAAGGTCACCTTTTTTTCAAAAACAGTTTAAGTGTGAAATATTTGCTAGGGTACACTGGGGAAAAAAGCATGTTTGAAAAACTGGAAATTTGCCAGAAAAAATACTCTACACGGTGGAATATTCAACCATTTAAAAACAGTAAAAACTGAACATAACAGCAGATATACAGATATATATATATAGCTAAACAGGGAAAGTCTTTGGAATAACAATTTAAAAATTGAAAAAATGAATTCCAGCAAACATCTGTAAAATAATTATATTTTTTGCTGATTTAACTACATTAATAATAGTGTTAGTTTGCCTGTTTTTTATACAGTTATAACATGTAAATTAATACTGTTTTTCTGTGATTTTAGTAGTTATCTGTAATTTAAGATAACAAAGAGAATGTTCAAAAACTTTCACTAAATGCTGTTTTCTAGCTCAACTTTACAGTACTTTGTCTGATAGCATTTTTAGCATTTCTCTTTTGAGATGTTGCCAAAATTCATTAAATAGCTGTGAAACCCCAGCTGTTTGTCAAACCCCAACAAATGTTCATTTTATTATCTATTTTATTTCCAATTTAATAACTTATTTTATTTTTGTTCAGGAGCTTTAAGTCTGCTATTTTATAAACCCCACAACCACATGACATTTCTTAAATCTGTTAGAAAATAGAGTAGCTGCAGTTTGAGAGCCTCCAAATCAATAATGTGGAATTCTTTTAAAGGTCCCATATGGTGAAAATCCGTCTCTGCTGTGTTTGTGGTTTGTTAGAAACCTTGAAGTGTAAAATAAAAGCTATTAAGATACGAAGACATTTACTTTTGCCATCTCTGTGGTATTTTTAGACAAAAAACTGAAAGACGCAGTATAGCGACGTGAGAATTTGATTAATTAGCTGAAAAGGGGCACAATATGGGACCTCTAAAGACAAAAATAGACCCTCTCTATGCAGACGTAGTTAGACCTAAAAGGGACTGATTAACGCACCGAGATTAGGAGGCTGTTGAAAAGATGTCAAGAATGGATGCTTTTATCGGTTCTCACGTGTTGGAGCATTCAGAGTCTGATAATGCTCTAAAACCTTCACATACAGCACAAAGAGAGACACTCATACAGGAATCGACATCCTGTGATTAGTTCCTTTCACTTGTCGAAAGCAAAACTTGTTTTTTCAAAATGGATGTGGGCTGTAATCTCCTTCTCGTTAAACTAATAGCAGGGATGAGCAAGGATTCTCAGGTACCTGCGCTGGTCCTCTAATGGCAAAGTGAGTCAAATTAATCTCAGCAACCGGCTCATCCACTCACAGGAATGTTCATATGGCTTTCATGGGCTTTTGTTTTGGGAACACAGTCTATGTTTGCGATTCACACCACACATGTGTAATAGACTCTTGACAGGCTGCATGATACATTCATGAGCAGAAACATCGTGCTATTAAATTTACAGCCTCACAAATTTAGCTCATTTGGCTCTGCATTGATTGTGATGTGGCAGCTCGGAGTCACCCTGCTGCTTGTTCAATTAACTTGTCATTTCCAGTTGTACTGAGTGTTGTTTCTCAAGTATGTCTCAATCAAGACATCTTAGGGTTTTTGATTACTTTAATGCTTTGGGAGGCTGGGTTTTTTTTCCATCTATTGGTCCATCATAATGGGAATCTAAAGAATATTGTGCGGCAAGAACCTGTTGTCCAAATCGATCCCCTCGTACTCGGCTAGACACAGTCTCTACACATTTTGGAGAAAACGCCAAAAAATGTAGAGATGTAGAGAGAGAGGATGGATTGATATGAAATGTAGCATGAAACACAACAAGGTGTTGTGCACAAAGCACTTCAAAAACACTTTTTCTTCCATCATTGCTGTGGTGAAATGACAGAGTGGGTGTCTGTGTGACATGCAACCCACATTATTTCTTGCACCATATAGAGATAAAAAGAAACACTTACAGACCCAGACAGTGCATTGTTTACAGCTTGTATTTCCAGGTGAAAATGAGCCTACGGTGTACACAAGAAATGAGACCTCTCCAGTTTAAAATCAATTTAATGATTCAACATTGTATTCCTTCCTAATAATTGCATAGCTTTTAAGTTGAACAGTTGAATATCTGCTTTTGCGTAAAATTACACCTCAGATTTCATAGAATGAAAATGCATGCAACAAAAGTCAGTATCAATTATTTTAAATGAACAGATTTCTGTTTCATTTCATTTCAGCTGCTCTTTTCTGGAAGTTTTTTTTGCAGCCCTTACTTTTCTCATTAAAATACCTCAAGGGTGTTCTGTTGGATTGAAGTCAGGAGACATCCTTGGCCAGGTCATTGTTTTCGATTTTTCTTCTTTAGGATGTCCGGTGTGATTTTGGCAGTGTGTTCTGAATCATTATCATGATGGAAAATTCCTTTTCTGCCAAGTGTCTGCAAACTGGGAATCATCTTGTCAGACAGTATTTTAGGATATCCACTGACATTCCTGTTGGCATCTATAAATGTCACCTGCCTAACGCGTTTTGCATTTGTCAGCCATGTGTATCACACGCCCACCTCTGTGCTTCACTGTCAGGAATATGCATTCGCTGTGGTAGTTGTGGCCAGATTCACGCCAAACATGCTGGATCCCACCTGATGCATTTAATCTTGCAGCTTACTGCCTCAAAGCAAGCAAGGGTTTTTCTTTTAGGGTCCATAGAAGTTGACAGTTATGCAATTATCTTCACACTGTATGAACTGTCACAGAAACTCTGAGTTCTTTTGATAACCCCTGTTCAAGGTTTGAAGCACCAGTCCAGCTATTTTTCAGAGGTAGACTTTAAAAATAGTGCACCGTCCATGGAGTCATTTTAGAAGGACGTCCACTGCAGCCTTGATTAGCAGCACCAGGTCTCATTCTATGACCCCTAATTAATGCTGCTACTGGGCTCCATCTGATTTTTAGTTGGTCACTGATCTTCATGTATCATTTTTATCATTTTCCATTTTGTGAAGTCATACCCTAACCCTAAGCCCACACAGCCCATACAACCTAAACTGAGTCAGTACAGTTCATTTTATAACCGTGTTCATGCAGTTAGGCTGATTGGAAATCACAGGTAAAAATGTTTTTAGTTGTACGTCATAGATTACAGGTGTATTCACTTTTGTTGCATTAAGTTGCAACTTCAGGGCCTGTATTTTCCACTTAGACTTTCTAAAGCATTTTTTAAATTGTTAATAAGAATAAATACGCAACTTGTCAACTTAGAAATAATACAGTTATAAAGTGATGATACAATATGAAAACATTTAGCGTTTCAGTGATTTTTCATAAGGACACATTCACCTCTGTTATATACTGTACTGTACTATATTGAGGTTCATCTGTTGCATTTGAGAAATACTGATCTGCAAAAGTGTATGACAAACCTCTCAAACAGATTTGTTGACAGTATGTTGACAGTAATTCATGTTTATATCGTCACTCGTCCTGCTTTATGAAGAGCTGTGGTGCCAAAACAAGAACAAATTCCCCTGATGTTACTGGTCCATTAAGTAACACATGGAGCACTAAATGTATGAAATACTCCACTGTCTACATAGCTGAGCATGTTGTTTGGCTTCAGCCTCTTGAAAGCTTAAATAAGAGAATGGCTTACCCTGAGAAAACACGTACTTTCTGTTAGCGTGTCCACAGGAAAGCAAACAGGGTATTATTAGCAAATGAACAGCTCTCTTCCTGTTAAGCTGCCGGTACTCCATCGCCTGCAGAACACATTTGTAATTACTGGTGATTGCCTTGATAAATTGGAGTCCTTGTCTAGCGGGTTGAGGGCTACCAACAGCTGTGCAGGGGCTTGAAAGGAGGTCTAATCTCGTGACGTGACACGTGTTTACAATTGAGTTGTGTTGACCAGATAACAGCAAGTATGAGGCCTGTTTATGAAGCACTATGGTGTGTGACTCACCCCTTCACTGAACCATGCTGCCACTGTGGCATTGATTGCTCGTTAATTATGCCCATGTTGATTATGATGATATAGAGTACCTCAGTGGACGGCATTTTGATACAAAATGATTGATCCTGTCAACGAATTAAATTTGCTTGCCTCAAATCTCAAGGGTTGTGTGATATTGTTTAGGGAAACATTGAGAAGACAAAAGTTGCAAAAATATGAAATGCAGTATGTCATTATTAATAAAGAAAGCCTTAAAAAGCAACAAAAGACAACATCACATAAAAGCAAGTCTGTAAAGATAGGCTTTAAGAAATGACTTAAAAGAAGTCACTGACTCTGCAAGTCTCATTTCCTGATTCCACATGTCATTCCAGAGCATAATTCACCTTCAGATTTTAGTCCTAACTTTGGAGGAGTCAGAAGATCCCCATCTGAGTATCTAATGCTCAGAGCAGGTTCATATGGGGTCAATGTTTCGGCAACATTAGGGCCAGACCGTGACAAGCTTTAAAAATATATCTCAAAATCAATTCTAAATCGAACAGAGAGTCGATCAAGAGAAGCCAAGACTGCGATGATGTGATGATGTTAGCTGCTACCATTTGGCAGCGAGAAAGTGGCTTTTGGTTTATGCAAGATTGGAGGTGGTTATGGTATTCGAGATTAGAGAAAATAAATGCATAAATGACTTTTGTTGGTCAGAGTGTCACATCATTGCTTTGATTCTGGAGATTTTAATCTGTTTATTCATGTATTTTGCTGTAGTGCAAAGGTTAGAATGGAAATATTTCTTCCAAATTTCTGCCAACAGGCTTCACATTAGCAGACAGGAGACCAAGGCTGCTCTCAGTGAGATTGATACAGTTTGGGGGACTAACAGTTAAAGAAAATGTTGTGCTATCGAGTTGATATCACTGAGGAAATTTGAAACAGTAGCTAAGTGACCTTCACAGGTCACCACATCTAAGGAGATGGTGTACACCGATGAGCCACAACATTATGATCACTGACAGGTGAAGTGAATAACAACGATCATCTTGTTATTATGCAGTGTTCTGCTGGGAAACCTTGAGTTCTGACAGTCGTGGATGTTTGACATGTACCACCCACCTAAACATTGCAGGTCAAGCCCCTAGTTTCAAACAGAGATAAAGTGAGGGGACACTACACCCTCAGTTTTTTTATTTGCCAACTTGTAGTTGTCACTTCCGGCAGATGCTGATTGAATCACATGAGGCGATGCATTGAATATTAACCCACAAAAGATTTTATACATTTAGTAAAATCAGCAGAGTTCACATTTGCTGTGTGCATTTGTAGTAAGCATGAAAAGCTTGATAAGAAACAATACGATTTAAAGTGTGTTACATGATTTTAAAAGCTGCACAAATGTAACATTATTATCTAATTTTGACCTGTTGTGGGGAGGACATTGCAGTTTTTTTTCCATAAATCTAGAGGACATATTTATAACCCTGGGGAAGGCCTTGCTTTGTACCAAAGTGAAATATAAGATTCAGCCTTCCCTCCACTCCATCTCTCCCTGAGCATTTTTCAGTCCATTATAACTGCTGGCAGATGGCACTCAGTTTCAATCTGTGTCTCAGCTCTTCATTAGCGGGAAAAAAGCATCAAGGAAAACGGCTTCATAGCTCTTTGCACTTCTGGCATTTTGTAAACATTTCAGAGGACTATCTGATGGCCTGATGATCTGTCGTATTCCAAGCGTGTGTCACACAAAGCAGTGAACCAAATCGTCAAGTCCGTGAAAAGAATTTCTGCATAATCACTGTTCTTGTGTTGGGTGCGTGTTTAGTTTTGGGTTCTATGGCAGTGACTCAGTGCTGACAGGTTGTGCACTTTCAGCCAGGACGAGGTATCATGTGGAAAGCCTGATTTACATTATGTAGGCGTCTACTGTGAGCTGTACTGAGGTGTCTTTTATGAAATATTTATATGGCTGCAGCATTATGGTGTAATGGAGCTCAAGTTGTGGTTTTATCCAAGCTGCCAGATATAATTGTCTTTCACCAGGCCAAACAACAAATATGTCTTTGCAGCGATCTGAGGACCAAGACGTTTCCCTACTTCACCCTAACCCTTTTGTTGTTGGATAACCAATTCAAGCTATACTTTACTCAAAAAGAGGAGGACAGCAAAACTTTGCCTTTGATTGTCTAGTTTATTATCTACACAGCTAGGTTACAGTTTAAAACAGGAGTGAGTACACACTACTGCAATATCACAAAAATCTCAAACTATTCAAAATTGCATTAAATCTCAGTAACTGGATTAATTTGCACTTGGCAAGTAGTGTTTACTCATATGAATATCAGAAACCAAAAGTTTAGAAAGACTATATTTAAAACACAGGCCTCAAAGTAGGAATTTGATGCAAAGGGGAACACACCTGTGATTACAGACATACATGTTAGAAACAAAACAAACAAAACTGAGTACACTTGTGATTTCCTCTTTGCCCGATTACATGAATGTACTCATAAAAAAAATGAGCAATACATACCAGAACTTTCTCAGTTTTTGGGATTATGCGGTGTGTCGATCTGCATGTCTTTATCATGGCTCCACATTGGAAACAATCACCACAGGACCTGAAAAATCACATTGTAAGACTTCAAAAAAATGGAAAAGGATACAGGGAGATTGGTGAGAAACTACAAACTCACCAAAGCACAGTTGCAGCAGTAATCAGGAGTTACAGAACGAAACCTATAGCACTTAGGACTGCTAATGGAAGCAATGGTGGTCATCCTCCTAAAATGGTGCCATAGATAGTGCACTACCTGCACAATGTAGCTCTGAAAAATGGATGGGGAGCTCCTTAAGACTTGGCACAGAGGTTATCAACAGATATCAGAGTTTCAGCGAGAATGGCATTGCATAATAGCAGCTTCTAAGAACAGCGTCCAAGAAAAACGCCATTGTTTGTTTTTCAGCATAAAACTGCAACCACATGACAAGAAGCCTGATAAATATTGGGGGCTCATTTTTTTCATTAGATGAGAAGATAAACTTGTTCAGCTTAGATGGGGTCCTATAGACCAGAACTACCACAGTGAATGCATTGTCCTGACAGTGAAGCACGGAGGTGGGAGTGTGATGATATGGAGCTGCATGAGTGCAAAAAATGTTGAAGAGATGACATTTATAGATGCATCATGAATGCCTGTGGATGTGCCAAAACATTGTCTGACAAGATGACTTCCAGTCTGTAGAAACTTGGCTGAGGAGAAATATCCCAGCATGACTACCATCCAAAGCACACTGCCAATATCACACAAGTTTTCTAAAGAACAAAAAGGAGAAATCTGACCTGGCCAAATACGCCGCCTGAATTGAATCCAAAAGAAACATCGTTGGGGTATTTTAAGAAGGGAAGAATAATACAGCTCTTCCAGAAAAGAGCAACTGAAAAGCATCTATAAAGAATGAAATTTGTTCAACATTGATATCCTCTAGTGTTGTACAAGCAGTGAAAAAAAAAATCTCAGTAGAGTTCCTTCTACATGGCTTGCATTTTTCATTTAGTTAATCTCACTTCACTACGTCACCACCTCTGCTGTATACTGTAACCTAGCCGTGAGGATAATCAGCTACATGAGCAAAGGCCAAAGGTTTGCAGAATAGATAGCAGTATTCAACCTAGAAAATCAATCTCAGTCAAACAGTGAAGAAAATCTTGCTTTAAAACTACTGTTTGCGCTGAGCTTTTGATCTGGCAGCACAGAGAGCTGCTATTAATGCTTCACTGAGATTCTCTGTGTTCTCATTTGCCACTGTTCATTTAAGTGTATGAGAAACCATTAGTTAGGGTCAAAAGACAAAAGCATTTAATTATCTATGCGTCACTCTGCAGCTGGTCTGTGGTATCTCTAAGTGTGACTGTACATGTTGCATAGCAAATTATCTGATCCAAGCTCTCAAAACCCAGAACAAAGCTGTTTCTGCGGGGGGGGGGGGGGGGGGGGGGGGGGGATATCACAGTTGCAGTTTTCATACATGGCTCTACTGTAGATCTGATTGCTCGGCAGAGTAGATCACTTTGGTATTCATATTCTAAAAAAGGCCAACATACAGTGTAACCATGTCAGGAGCCAGCTCATAGTGTTTGACTGAATTATTCATTCTGTTGCTTTGTCTTTTACACAGTGAACATATAGGCAGAGCCATGTATATTTCATAGGGAACATGGTATAGTGCATGCTCTGCTCTGTGGCACAGAGGAAATCTTCAGCAAGCCCTGATCCTGTCATTTTCCCCATCGCAATTGTCGCTCTCTGTCTGAAGTCCTGGTGGGAGCGTTATGATGTCTTACATAGGAGCCACTGACAAATCTGGAATGAAAATCTCACAGTGCAGTCATCTGAGTGATATATTTCAGCATTTACAAGCATCTGAAAGAGAATGAGAAAGATTGATGCCATCTGATCAAGGTTTCTATTCTCTGGAAGATCATCAGTCATTCAGAGCGGAGATAGATTTTACAGTGTGCAAGATGTCAAAAAAAAGACCATATGAATATATAATCCATTGGTCAGAATTTTTTTTACAAAAGCCAACATTCATCATCTTTAACACATCTTCTATGGGCCTCACTGGCATTTACAGTGAGTGTGTTTCATTTAAGTGTTAACTGCATTTGTAATAATGTCTCTCACTCAGGATTTGTTTCTCCTCTGTTGACATTCCAATGTGAGCCACGCTGCCTGTCCTCAGTGGGGATCTAAATTATGTTTAAAAGACAGCCCAGTGGTTAATTGGATTCTTTTATTCTCCAAGATGAGTGTACAAAAAGTCATTAGTGATTTAAGTGGCCGATCTGAATGATTAACAGCTGTGATAGTGTAGCCGGTATTAATTTTATCTTGAGAGTCTTTCTGTGTGTTTGAGTCCTCATGGCAAAACCTCATCTTGGACACACCTACTGTAGCTTGAACTACCACAAAGGCAGTTATGTCTTTCTGTTTGTCTGTCTATGGATAGATTTTTGAAACATGACAGCATTGTAACCACACAGGATGCAGTGCTGTAATTTTACAGGTGTGTAGTTAGGATTGAAATGTAGAGTTTGAAGATGGGTTGAACAATTAATACTCATGTAATCGTGCCAAAACGTAGTAAGGAATTCTCAGTGTAGGAGCAGATTTGAAATATCCTCTGTAAATTACATTGGTGTCAGTGGGTTTCACTTTTAATTAATTGATTGTCTATTTTACCTCTATAAGGTAGGAACCTTTGTGGCTAGGTAGGGTTTCCAGCCGGAAGGGGACAAATCAGTTTTTGACCGCTAAACGCCTAACGCGGAATGCTGTACGCCGAACGTCAACTTATGAATGGGAATTTGTGCACTTTGGAGTTTTCTGGGAAACCAATAAAGACACAATGTTCAAGGCAAGTTAAAACGAGTTGGACTTTCATTCGTTAGTTCGGTTATTAAGCGCGTCAATTCCGTTTTTATGGTTCCCGGTTGGAGGCTCTCAGTGGCTTAAAGTATTGGCTTAGCCCCTTTAACACAAGTCAAAAACTGATATGAAAAGTTCAACAACGGCTGCTAGGACTTTGTTGTCGCGTTTTGCTGGTGAGGACGGGAGGACAAGGGAGGCATGGCGGTGGCGGAGGCTTGGAGGAGACACCTGAGCGGAGCATCACCTGTTTACCTGCGTTCCTGGACCCAGCTGCGGGAGAAGAGGAGAGACGCCGGTGAGGACGCGGAGGAGCTTCACGGTAGCGGCTTTGAATGATCAGTCTTCTGAAATAGGTATGTGTAGCGCTACCATTTATAATGATGGCCATCTAAAAATAGCGTGCACACGTTATGGTGTAATCCCAATGCATTAGTTGGTGAAGTGGAAAAACATTTTGACTGTGTATTAAGTGAACTGTCGGACTTAAATGGATGATTGCGCGTTGGGTGACGTCAGTGTGTCAGCTGTAGCCGGTAAGCTGGATACTGAGGCCGGCTGTAGTGATACACTGACTGGCAAACAGGTGGTTAAACTGACTGTTAAAGGACTTGCGGACAAGATAGACCGACTGCGATGTGGTAGAAAAACTAAGCTAAACAAAGCAACCGCTTTAAGAAAAACGATAAAAGATTTAATGCAAAGTGGTAAAACTGATGCGGTACGAAAATCTCTGAATGAGTTTTCTGAACTATGTGGTGAAATAAAGTGTATGCATGATTCTTTAATGGGGTTGTTACCACCAGAAGAAAAAGAAAGACGTGAAACATGGATGAAGGCTAAAATGATGTTTAACGATGAATTTGTTTACAGTGTTGGAGAGTGGGTAAAATCTAATGAAAAAGATGTGTCTGAAACTGGAAATAATACTGGTGTTGGTGGTGAACATGATAATATTGAACCCAATGACTGTGTCTCTAACGTGGGTAAATATTCAAACAAAAGTTACACAAGTAACAGGTCAAGTACTGCTTCCTCTGTAAAAATAAAAGTAGCTGCGGCAAGAGCTGCACTTTTGGCCTGAATGGCTGCTTTAAAGGAACGACACGCACTGGAGGAACAGGAGCAGCAAATCAAAAGGAAAAAGGAACAACTTGAGTTGAAGACGGAACTGGCTGCATCAGATGCTATGTTGGCAGTTTTGCAGGCTTCTGAGGGACAGGGCCGTTCTCAGGCATCAATGGATGACATGAACTCTTATTTTGAAAGAGAAAAAAGGAAACTGGTACAAAATGCACTCAGCCCAATGGCAAAGGAGTATGAGCCGGCATCCTGTAAAACACGAGCAAAGGGATTGGTCAATGCCACAATTTAAACAACCAGCAATGGAAACAAAACTCAGTTTTCATGAGTTTAAACACCACTATGTTGATGATTGTTGCAGCTGGTGTGATCCCGTCACAAGATAATCTTTAGTAGAATTAAAGTAGTATACTATATTGGCTTTACTGTAAACAAATGAATTGATCTTACTAGTATTGTCTGTGCTGGTCTGACCCAACAGATGTACACTTTGAGTGAAAGCCTGCCATTCCCAGGATGCATTTCACCTGACTTTCTCCCCTTCTACTACTCTGAGCAGCGGTCTACATGCTGCAAATGACAAATTTTGCATAAAGTAAATGTTCTTTGGTTGAATTTGCCCATTTAATGACAGCACTCTTCTCCATGTGAGCAACTGTTTCACCAAAACAGTTCACTTGTTACTATTTTGCAGGAGCACCATCACGCCATCCTGGGCTCAGCACCGCCAAAGGCAACTGTCATTAGTTTAAGGAAATACAAATAAGTGACTGCATTTTTTTTTTCTTCTTAGAGCAGAATGATGATGAGGTAAGTTCCAGTAGGTCTGGCTATAAGAGACTATGTCAGCATTGGCAAAGCCTGGTGTAGCTAATTCATCTGTACCACGGAGCACCATTATTGTCCAAAAAACAATGAAGACACATCACTGTCACAGGTGATTTATTCTGTCAAGAACCCCTCAGGGATCGAGAAATGGGCCCAGCAGAGACTGCACTTCCTGAGGAAGCTGAAACAAGCCTCTCTCCCCACCAGCATCCTCAGGACCTTCTACAGAGGTGTGCTTGAAAGTGTTCTGACAGACTGTATCTTAACATGATACTCCAGCTGCAGTATATCAGACAAAAACCCCTGCAGAAGATAGCTAGGGGAGCTGAGAGGGTCATCACAGTATCCCTCATCTCTGTTCAAGAACTCTTAGTTGCTGCAGGAGCAGGGACTGACCATTGTCATGGACCCCTCACACCCTCTTCGAACTGCTGCCATCAGGCAAATGGATCCAGAGCATCAATGGCAGAATCACCAGACTGATCAACAGCTTCCTCCCACAAGCTGTTAGGAGGCTGAATGTTTGATCTGGAATTTGCACACTACAGCACCTTAGTTTTATCTGCAGTTTTTTTTGTCTTTGCAATTATTTTTTTAGGTCAGTGAAGAAAGTGGGGAGAAGAATGGGGGAAGACATGCAGTAAAGGGCTGTGAGCGGGAATTGAACCCAGGCTGCATCGGGAACTACAGCCCCTGTTCATGGGTCGCCCGCTATTACTTTAACTGACATTTTAGCCACAAGCTGCTACTATGGACACTTTAAACAGAGACAGTTCCAATTTCATTTTAACTGTAACACGTATCAGGATGTGTGTGTTTCTTTAATTATGGCCTTTTTTTTCTTCTGTTATTGGATTCCTCGTGAAATGCCCTCTCATTTTGCATGTACTACAGTTGTATGTACAGATAAATGACAACAAAGGTTGATTTGATTTGATCTTTGTGATACTACATTTTTAGATGATTACACAAGTAGCTACTCTGTACAAAGGGGTCACACCAGACTCATCATCTTGCACGAATGTGACGCTATCGTGCTGACAAAATTAAATCTCTGCAGAGATAGACAGGCAGACATGGAAAATAGTGTGGCACAGTGGTGCGTGTTGCTATAGATTGTGAAACAGAGCAAATGTCACTTGTGTCAGAATCCAACTGGTGGGTCTGGAAGGTCATCAGTATGCAAATTATATGCAAATTACGTGTTTCCTCCTCTTACGGCCAGAACAGTTGCACAAAGTTGAAACCAGTAACACTAAAAAAACAGTGACAGCACAAAAAATAAATAAATGACTGTAAAAATGCAGACAAAGAATAAATCAGAATAAATCACATTGTGATTGGAAAGCACAAAATCTAAAAAATTTAAATTAAATGAAATTAAGTATTTTTTTTATTGTCTCTGCTTTCTTTTTCAGTGTAACTTTTGTTTTTTTAATGTCAATACAGCTTGTTTAAATAGAAATACATTCATTTATCCATCTGTCTATCTATCTATCTATCTATCTATCTATCTATCTATCTATCTATCTATCTATCTATCTATCTATCTATCTATCTATCTATCTATCTATCTATCTATCTATCTATCTATCTATCTATCTATCTATCTATCTATCTATCTATCTATCTATCTATCTATCTATCTATCTATCTATCTATCTATCTATCTATCTATCTATATATTTCATTTAATGCAGAATTTTATTTTTGATATCAAGCTATATTGTCTCACTGTTCTGATCCCGTACATACCCACACTTTGCCATAATGACACACACACACACATAGAGACTCACAAGATGGAAACAGAACCAGCTGCATTTTTGCAGCTGGTACCTAATAGACACTTACTTCTATTTAAATAATATCCACAGAGAAGTTGTGGAAGTCATTAAGTCGTCAAAGGCAACTCATTATTCTTTGTCTTCTCATAGAATTTGTTAATACGTATAGAAAAGGGCCAGAAACCACAATATCATCTCTGATTTATTTCATATTGTGTCATTTTCATGCCTGTGACCATGACCATCTGGCCACCAGGAGCCCCTACTTCCTGTCAGTACCGACCTGATCAGTAATCAATACTTGATCTTACCAACTAATTACATATGAAACTCAAATGTTAACAGCATGTACAATATCTGATCAATTCAATACTTTGTTGTTTGACCACAGAAAACAAAGTCTTGACTTAAAACGGCAAATGAGCCACAAAAATATTTCAAAATAAAAGCATAAGATACAACTTAAATGCAGCTTTTTCGATAAGACGGCACTCTCAATGTTTTCAAAAAACAAAAGCAGTTATTACATTTATAGAATTATGTTCTGTATATACAGTGTCAGTGAAACCATTTTGAAAGATCAAGCACTGTTTTCCTGTACAAAATAAATCACTTTTTGCAAAACGAGCAAAACACAAAGCTGAATAAGGCATCACGGTACGTATTTTCATTCAGCTGAACGTACTGGGCTTTTGTAAATGCTCTTCTTACAGTGATGGAAATAAAAAAGTTAGAGATGGTCCTCACACGAGACAGAAACATTTCAGAGACTTAGAATGGTTTGCCTAACAAGTATAATACTTAGTATAAATAGCTATATAACATTTGATTTTACCTATTGGTTACAAATGAAGCTTAATGGTACAACAGCTTGACAGCACATTGAAATAAAAGGAGTCACATTTTCACCGAATATGCATTTACGAAACAATGTTTTCTTTACATTTGATAGAGCATAGATGCCTATTTAAACAAAACTGCATTGCTGTTATGGCAAAAAGACAGGCATCTATCTGAGTGTTCTCTCAATTTGTTTGAAAAAACTAAATTGCTGCCCTGATCTCCTCCTCTAAGTGTCCAGCAATCATGAATGGAAAATTGTCCATTAGCTTTAATATGTATGTGAAGATTCATGCTGCTGGCTAATGCACTCGTCCGGGCTTGTTTCTCCATGCAAGTTCGAAGTCATTCAGTCACCTCACTATGACGTGAAACAGAAGCTCACTTTCCCCTTCAGCTCCTCACCTCACTGTCAGGTGAACACTTGGTTTGCAAAAACACAGCAGTCCAAACTGCTACAGGAGCGGAAACACTGAGTCAGCTGAACAGTTGTGACTGCTTACTTACGAAGGCTGTGTTTTCATGTTATGTGAGGTGTCATTCATAGCTTTTTTTCACGTATTGATTCGATAAAAGTAGACAAATTCAGATTGAAACATGACTCTGTTTCATACAGAATGTTCCTCCTCTTTTACAATAGTGAATTATGTGGCCTTGATCTGTAATGACATCTCCTTTTACCATCACAAGAACAAGCATCAAACTGAATACATCCTGTAAATGAAATCCAGAGACCATGAAACTATAGCGTCAACTTAACATTCGCATGATTAAACTCTCATTACCTCCTCAATGAAGCTGTGTGACAGCACTATTAGCAGTTTAGATATATAATACAGACTGTCAGACACATTTTACATCATTTGGGCTCTATAATCTAATTAAACTTTAAAGCTGCCATAAAATATTACTACATTAGCAATTTATGTGTAATGAAAGGAGTTTGTTAAAGTGAAAACCCCACAAAGAAATATCACTGCTCTCAACAGCAGTTGAAACTAGTGAAGCATTTAACACCTTAAAAGCCAGATGCTTCTTTGAGGAGGGGGTGGAGACCAAAACAGAGCTGAATTACATTTGTTAGGCTGCAATATAAATGGTGTTAAATGTTTTAATCTGCTGGACATGTAAATAGGCAGCTGTTGGCAACTTCAAATGTCATAATACTGTACATCAACTTTATCTCAAGGGTGTCAGATCAACAGTTTAGGAGACGTAGCCCTTTATATGATAAGTGGTCCCACAATTTTAGGGATCACAGAGTATTTTTACAAGCTGGCACACACCTAAATAAAGCTGCGAATCAATGAAAGTCAGCGCCCACAGGTTTGCAGACGCCAGTGTTTTCCCCGATGCTACTCTGCCAGCTCTGTGCAGCAGCTATCATCACTTTTTCTGCCACGGGGGATTTTCAGAGTCCGTCTGGTCTTCCTCAAAGAAAACACTTGCTCTGTTGGTCAGGTGACCGTCTCAGCCAATCAAACCTTGGGCCCTGCTTGGCCATAAAAAGACACCTTGGTGGCGAGGCCTGTGTGCTTACCAGCAATGTCTTGCTTGGCAATCTCATCATTAACGGACTGTTTATACATAGGACTATGAGTCTGGGGCTGTTCACCTAATATGGATGTGAACACCTCAGCGTTTCCTATTTCGTGTTAACTTGTGTTCAAGTAGAGAGAAAACAGTGAAAAACATCAGTTTTCTAATATTTTCTTGACTCCTCTATGTGAGTGTTTGCTGACAGAGGTGCATTTTGCATGTATATAAGTATGTTTGTGTCCATTATCTCATGCACAGGCACACACGGGAATGTTTGTGTTCATCTTGAAAGACAATCCCAAAGGAGCACGCAAACCAGGTGGGACAAAAGAAGTTTCAATAAATGAAACCGAAAACACAATCAATCATTGATTCTCTGTGGACTCAGACTCCTGTGGTGAAGCACTGCGTGACCTCAGTCCGGAGGTCATCCTGGACTGTTCTCCTCCCCAGCTGATCCATGCCTAGTCAGGCAGGCGGCCTCTCTCCCGTCGCCGGAGCACAAACAGACGCAGGTTCCCTCGTGGTGTTTCGAGCTCTGGAGAAGCTGCTCTGCTCCAAGCGGGAGCGATATGGCAGGCAGAAATCCCTGAAGCACCTCTTGAAGTTCTCATCCAAAAAGGCATACAGCACTGGGTTCAGGCTGCTGTTGGTGTAGCCCAGAGCGATGCACAGGTGCCAGCAGGCCACTACCATGAGGTTCTTATGGTCAATATCCACCATGGTCTTGATGATGATGAAGATGTGGATGGGAGTCCAGCAGATGATGAAAGCCGCCACCACCACCAGAACCATGCGGGTGATCCGCCGCAGGTTCCTGTCCTTCTCTTTGGAGCCGGAGAGCAGACGGACACTCTTCAGCCGTAGGATCATCAGACCGTAGCAGATGGTGATGACCAGGACGGGCACCACGAAGGCGAAGATGAACACACAGATCTTTGTCACTGTATCCCAGTACCACTCCGGTTCAGGAAACCTGAGTGCACAGGCAGTGTTCCCTAAGCAGTTAAAACAATTAGAAGCTTATTAGAAGTGTAGAAACTCATTTAAGTTAATAATCCAGCTCAAATGTTTTCTCTCTGACTCCTTGAAATCAACCCTCCGAAGGTGAAAGAAGGCCAGTGTGAAGAAGTGAGGTTTTCTACACAATGATGGTACTTCAGAGTGTGCTTGAGCAACATTAAAATTCTCTTACCTTTATCTGTCACCTTGGTAACGGCCATGATCATCACAGGAACTCCAACGGCAGACGAGAGGATCCAGATACAGACATTGATGAGTTTGGCTTTGGTCGGAGTGCGGAAATCCAGAGCCTTCACTGGATGACACACAGCGATGTAGCGGTCCACGCTCATCATGGTGAGCGTGAAGATGCTGGTGAACATGTTGTAGTAGTCGATGGCGATGACAACTTTACACAGCAGCTCCCCAAAGGGCCATGTGCTCATCAGGTACTTGGCGCTCTGGAAGGGGAGGGTGCTGGTGGCGAGAGCGTCGGCCAGAGCCAGGTTGAAGATGTAAATGTTGGTGGCCGTCTTCATCTTGGTGTATCTGGGTGGAATCGAGAGGAAAAGCAGCGAGCACTTATATTAAGTCTGACTCACAGTCGATGGGAACGACTGTTATTTGGAAGAGATTGAATTTTCTTTTTCAAGGTCTGCCTACTGCTGTGTTGCAAAGACAATGTCTCACATGGCCGACTCGCAATTTCCATTAAGAGTTTCAAAGTTAGAATTCATTTTATAGTGTGATCAAATTCATTGTAGCTATTCTCCCTTGAGAAAATGTTGAACTGAGCCTAATGAAAGAGGCTTTTAGTAAGGTTGTTATTGCAGTACACTAAATGCATGACAGCTTCTGTGCTCTAAAAGACAGAGCCTCAATTAAACCACCTGTTTGATGATTTCAGCTGTAAAATCCTTCAAAAAAAAAAAAAACTCCTCCTTGGTTCCAGATTTACAGTATTTTGCTCTTTTACTCAAGTCTGACCACCAGCTGAACCGACATCCTGCTGTTAGAAGACGGACTTCTCTACATGACTCCGCAACATGACAGTAGCTGGTCACATTTAATTAAATTGTGTTTTCCGAATGCTTTTTGCTGTCAGACATCACATAGTAACAAGCTCAGTGACGATAAAGGAAGACAAAGGGATGCCTTTCCTTTTATCTTTTCCCCCATGGAAAGAGATTTATAAAATTACACACCGTGTGCTGATCTCACTCCCAACGTAATTGCTTTAGCAGGAAGTGTGATGCATTTTGTATTCTCTTTGTTTGGAAACTGAAAAAAAAACAAAGAAACTAATATTTCACACATCACTCCAGGAGAGTCGGGTGAGCTGATTGATTCAGGCTGCAGTCATCACATCACTGCTCACTCATTTTGGGCTGCATTAGTTCCACAGCAGATGACAAAAAAAAGTCATCAAAACCATGAACACACTGGATTATTAAGACACATTGCATTTGAGGGCACAACATTTCTACTTGCAGATTAATCAACTGAGTTCCCAATTCCTGCTGCTGTGAAGTCATTTCAGTGATAAAGTATAGATGGAGGTGCTCCCTCTCCTCCCCTCTTCTCTTGTGTGTGTGTGTGTGTGTGTGTGTGTGTGTGTGTGTGTGTGTGTGTGTGTGTGTGTGTGTGTGTGTGTGTGTGTGTGTGTGTGTGTGTGTGTGTGTGTGTGTGTGTGTGTGTGTGTGTGTGTGTCTGTGGGCGGCTGTGTTGAAGATTGGCTCTCAGACACAGTGAAATTGTGGGCAGTTACAAAGGACCATTACCAATGAAGTCATACGGCACTGAAAATATTGACTTTTTCTTTACATATTCTCGTTTTATTCAATATTCCAATAAGTGAGTTTGCATAAAATAATTCCTGATTATGTAAAAAATAGAAATTTCGCACTGATTTTTGGTATTTGCCCAACAGTAAGTGATACAGAAATACCAAACTAAGTTGCAGAATGTGCATTTTTGTCTTTTTTCATTCTATTTTTTTTTCTGTTTCTAATTGGTTTATGGTTCATGGTGCATCAGCTGTTTCTTACCTGACCACCCCATACATCACAAGCACGTTCCCCAGCAGTCCCACCACACAGATAAGAGAGTAAAGCGCCGTGATGCAAACGGCGATGATGAGACTCGTGGTGTCCCTGGTTGCAACCCTGCTGGTCTCGTTGCTTTTTGGAGGCGCAGGCAGCAGATCCTCAGCAGAGAACGTAGCGTTGAAAGGAGTTGCAGACACAGAATAGAGCTCCACAAAGTCGTCGAGTGGAGGAAGAAGAGTGGGGAACTCCATCTCAACAATTTCAGGAGAGGGATTTTAGCGCGCGGAGAAGATTTCCAAAGCAGGTGCACAGGAGCGCACGGAGACTGGACAGTAAATTGGTAACGAGGCGCACAGGAGATGCCTCTCTCTCTCTCTCTCTCTCTCTCTCTCTCTCTCTCTCTCTCTCTCTCTCTCTCTCTCTCTCTCTCTCTCTCTCTTTCTCTCTTTCTCTGCCTCCTCCTCTCCCTTCCTCTCTCTCTCTCGTTCTGCGTGTCTCCTCCGTTTGGCGAAGCGCTCTGGCGCACAAAGCGAGATGTGAGAGGACTGTTCCCCTTCCCGACTCTCTCTTCCTGCCTGAGGGGATACCATCTTTCAAAGTGCTTTAATTAGGCTATATCTGACATTAAATAATGCTCCATCACTCGCGTTTTTTGATTCCCTTTACCCAAAATATCAGCGTCTTCTTCCAGCTGCCGCCAAGCAGCCCATCAAACAAGGTCAGTCTTAACCAATATGAGCAGTTCTCCTTCTTGTGGCTTCAGAGTCCAATTAGACGCGTCTTTATTGAGCCATTCCTCCTGTTTTCAGACCCTGACAGCTTCTCCCACTCTCCGTGGGCCTGTGCCCTTCATCAAGAGAGCTCCATTATAAGGCTGACTGTTTTCACCAGCCAGTCACTTTCGCAAAAATAATCTTAATAAACCACGTAAGTGATGCAATTACTCTGAAGTAATAAGAAATTGTCATCCTAACAATCACATTGGCTTCACGTCTAACTAGTTTGTATCATGTACAGCAAACACACTGATTAAAAGGTACAAACATGCATAAACACTCATCTGAGAACATGTTTGGTTTGAATAACATATTTCTCTGGGGCATTTCTTATCTAATGATTGTTTTCACTGATTAATCTATCAATTATATTCTCAATGAATGAATCAGTCAGTTGTTTAATCTATAAAATGTCAAAAAGTGATGATCATTGTCTCTCAAAGCCCAAGCCGATTTGCATAAATGTTTTGTTCACAACTCAAAGTAATAAAATTTATTATGATAGAGGAACCAAAAAATATTCAAATTAAAGAAGCTGGAATCAGAGAATTAAGACTTTATTTCTTCCAAAACTATTTAAACTGATTAAGTGAATATCAAAATAGTTGCCAGTTAATTAAATAGTTGACATTACAGCTCTGTCAATGTATGAAGTTCCCTTTTGATGGGAAAACACTAAATGTCTTTATTTCCACCAGGTTTATAAGTGACGACATTAGTCTGTAATTGCACAATTTTTTGACCTTTAATACCAAGTAAGTGTGTTTTCTTATATTTTTCTTTCAGCATTAATTTAGCTGCTTTTTATAGCTGATGAACATGAACGTCACGGACCATAAGGAATAAGCAACTGCATGTGTGTCCTGAAATCTGCACACGTGCAAGGCATAACTGTTTTTCCAACACAGTCAGATTAAACAACTCTCTTGGCTGTGTCTATAGTGTTCATAACTGCAGCAGTCTTTATCCACTGTACAAAGTGACCTTTACAAATCCCCCTTTAAGCAACCACCGTCATCGCCGCACAAAGCAGGGACAGTGAAGAGAATAGGGCCAGCGAGGGGAACCAAATCTCTAGCGTTTCCCTCCCTACCGTTCCTTCTAAATATAGATCTACGTGTCTCCCGAAGATTAAGAGCAGCAATTAAAATTATCTCATTGACTCATTGACTCAGGCTCATTTGTTTTTCATTGAAGTGGGATGTTTGTCGAAAGGATCTGTTCAGCGTTGGGGTGATCCACACATGACCATAATATCAAGATGTGTTACAGGGATGAGTTTTTAGACTCAGCAGGCAGGGCTCTGTGGATGGCAGTGTGGATCTGTCAATTGTTCAGGTGGATATCTAGACTGAAAACCAAATATTCTTTGGATTGCTGTAAATTTTGGTGGGTATTCATGGTCCACAGAGAATAATCATGTCATAAGTAAGAAATGATGTCAGACACAGCCTTGGTTTTCAATGCCAGCTATATTACTTGTATTTCATGGTTAGTTGTCAGTGATTCGCATTTAGTTCAATGTACTGCTCTGTACAGCCTCACACAACTGCTAGCATCGCTGTGCATTGGAATAGATGAAAATCTGATAATAAGTCATAACGTGGCATCTCAGAATACAGTCTCTTTTTGTTTAAAAATTGTGCGTTGGACAAAGGGTCTCTCAGCCAGTGTGCATCATCAGTGATGAATAGCATATATTATATATCATATAGTGTATGTGGTATGTATATATATATATACATACCACATATACACATACGGAATTATGTAGTAAACAAAAAAGTGTTTTATATTTTAGATTCTTCAAAATAGCCACCCTTTGCTTTGATTACTGCTTTGCACACTGTTGGCATTCTCTCGATGAGTTTCATGAGGTAGTCATCTGAAATGGTTTTCCAACAGTTTTGAAGGAGTTCCCAGAGATGCTGAGCACTTGTTGGCCCTTTTTCCTTCACTCTGTGGTCCATCTCATCCCAAACCATCTGGATTCGGTTTAGGTCAGGTAACTGTGGAGGCCAGGTCATCTGATGCAGTACTCCATCACTCTCATACAAATTCCAACACAAAACTTCATTCAAATATGTGTGTTTATTTCTGTTTTATACATGTTAAATTAAAAGAGAAGCTTGTCCTGAGGGGTTGAGTATAATGGCAGGTACGGGTTTAAAAACTTAAAAATTGTATCAAAATTTTTTCCATGAAAAGAAAAACTTGGGATGCCCCAATCATTTTTTTTTTTTGCCCCAGTTGGATCAAAGTCATTTAACATTTACCATCTGTTGATTTCAAATCCCAATCCAATCCAATTTTCCTAGATAATATATATTTCTAGTACATTGAAGTTTTTTGTTAGTCCAATGTATGTGCTTTACAACTAGATCATTTAGCAATGCATTAACAAAAAAATGCATTTCTGCAACCAAGCTGTTCCTTAATGTTACACAGGTGTTCACAGACCTTTCTGTAACCTTCCAGTGGGACACTGCCTGAAATATAGTGTTAGAGGGTAGGTTGTACTATTGCTTCACAAGAAAAACAGTCCACATGCATGTCAGAAAATATATTGTACATTAGCTGTAGTACCTGGTTGTGCCACCAGGTGGAGCCTCTTACTGTTTAATATTGTAGCAACCCAAGGAGGATATAAATGAACTACAGGCAGCTTCATGTTGATAACCAGAGAGTACTGTGGGGGTTAAGCAAGCAACGGGCACCATGACAAAGATTTCTGTGACACTTAATGGCCACAAGCTCAAAACTTTGCATTCCTATTGTGCTGCCACAAATTGTGCTCCACCTTTACGACACTTGTGTGATAGAGCACGTAAACTAACAACTGTTAAAAAAAACTGTCAACCTGCTCACAATGGAAAGCTGAAATATTGGCGTATTTCAGCCAGTTCTGTAGAAGAACTGGAAACACAACCCCACTCTGCAAGTTGACAGGATTTATTCATTAGGTTTCTGATTTCATGGTTTTTAGACTTTCACTAGTTTCAAGATGGAAATGCTCATTCATGGCACTGACTGCTTATTTTCCTCATGATGTGCCTTCCAGTACTTCAAAAAACACCACACAGACATGATAACAAGGTATAAACCTTAAATTTTCACCAGAGGGGGTCTTTAAAAAGTTTAGCGTGTATACGTGTGGGTCTCCGTTAGAGACCTAATGCTACAATCACTCTTAATTTTGAAGAGAGAGTTCCTTTAAATGAATTTAAGATGAGAGGAGGGAGGCAGCAGGGGCGGAGAGGTCACAGGGGTTATCAAACAGACGTTCACAGCGTGTTTCATTGAATTCAACCCACAATGTCTCCAAAGGGCTCAGCTGTAAATTGTGGCCTCTGCAGTTATCTGGGCGTGTATATATCCGCAGCTCTCACACTGAAGCACTGATCACAGCATTCAATATAAACAACAATAGTCCAAGTGGGACAGCTCACCCCGCCGGCGTGCAATGACTTACACAGCAGTTCAGAGCGTCAATTCGCTCAGTTTAATTTCTGCTACTGCTGGGTGGGCGAACAGTACACCACCTGCTTCGACTGCAGGAGCTGTGATGATGTACAGGGTTACATTAGAGGACTATCTGTACCCGTAATGAAGAGGACTAAAAATACTGTAAAGTATGAGTGCAGGCGAGGCGCTCTGTGTAATGGCAGCAGGCTGGGTGAGCATGCTTTTCGCTCGGTACACAGGGCCAGTGGGAAATGTGTTGTAAAAGAGAGAGAAATGGGTCCAGACATACAGTACCCAGTAGGAACACAATGTTGCTGTTGTGTTTATATTTTCTCCTCTGCCCGCAGGGAGAATCACTCATGATTAGTCTGTACAGGCAGCATGATTACCAGCATCACTCATCGGCCCAATGGAAACCTTGGGAAGCATTATGCCGCTTCCCCGAGCCCACCACATTCATAGCAGGGAATACAGAGTGAAAACTGGGCTTGTTGTTGGGCTTTTTTTGCTTAAGATTACAGTGTAGATGTTGCATATCTGACTTTAAATGACCACATAAGACAAGTAGACACTTATTAGTCGCTGATTCCATCTTAGTGAATAATTCTAACAGATTGACTTATCGGCTTCTATAAATATTACTGTCACATTTTATATGTTTCTGCTGTTATGAGTTGATGTGCGTTACATTTGCTGTCAGGCTGCAATATCTCAGGTACAAAAGCAGTTCTGATATCAGCTAGTATACTTCATAACGATAGAAAGGTCAGCGAATAAAGGAAGGGAAATGGTTTTTATCTTGACATTTTATTCCTTCACGCTGCCAGCCTCTTTCCATGGCTACAATTTTACACGGAGGACAAACTACAAGTAAATACATTAGCTGCAGGTTTGCACAATTCTTGAAGTCATCTGTTTGTTGTGTAGCCGTCAGAGCTGAAGCACAGTGGAGAGTCGAGCTTCTGCTGGCTGTCACATTGTATCGCTGTTTAACAATCGCACAAAGGTGCAGTGCAGCGGTCTGCTTTGTGCAACCTCTAAGTCGTATGGACAGCGTTTAGTTTCCATATATACGCTCAAGTTCAAGCAATTTCTGTTACAGTGTCAACCAATATGTTTTTTTCTGGGGCAGTTCTGATGCCGAGGAGACCGATCATTTTCTGAAAGCTGAAAATCTTAGTGTCAGAATTGACAATAATACAAACCACAACCATAAAACTTTACTGAAATGTCTTTGTTTATTGTAATTTTTAAAAAATATATTTTTAATCAAGGAAGAATTTTCTTCTTTTGTATTTGTATTTTGTCTTCTAGGATGGCACTAAGCCCGGGATGCAGCAACAGTGTCCCTGCAAAGTAGCAGAGGGGGATTGTTTTGGTTAAAAATTTGTACTAAGCTAGCCTGCCTCATTGCATAACTGAAATCCTTAGCAGAACTTCTTTAAGCATACTAATACACATGAGCAGAACAAGTCCAATACCTAGTTCTTGTAATACATCCATGGTGACAGCACATACCTGATCCGTTCTGGTTTTGCACCATAAGCTATAATATTGTCGAAAGGTAGAAATATAAGGTGGTTCTAAGGTGGTGGTTACCAAAATACCCAGATTTTTGAGATTAATAAGCCACCTGCCCTAAGCTGCCTGAAAGAAAATTTTAGGGAAAATTACTTTTTTATGTTTAACTTTCAGTTTTGTAATCCTAAATGCATATGAAAACGTGACTGTCAAATTTTTGTTCAGTCGTTTTTAGCATCAAATGATGAGCATTGGAAGGTTTTTAGGAAAAACTCCTGCAGAATCGGAGCAAACTTGTCAGAGATTGATCTTGTTCAACAAAGTGAAGAGGACTTAGAAAATGATACTGTGTACATGGTGGAAAAGAAGGAGCAGGAGGTGGAAAATGTGCAGCAGAGTGAGATTTTTACATTTATCGGGAATCGGTCAAAAAAATGAAGTTAATCAGAAAAACGCTGGAGATCAGGTGCAATAATCGGCCTGGTCAATAAACATTTAAACCATAGTTTCTATGTAGTGTCATTATGTTATTGTTCCACCACAGCGATGACACATTTTCAGTCAATACCTATGCGAGGCTGACCTTTCGCTGCTGCTCTATGGAAAACTGCAGTTTCCACTCACTGAAACTATCAAAATGATGCCAATGAAATGAACTCTGACAACCTGACTTCACAGTTATATTAGTTTCTCTCAAGTGGTCAGTTTTCTGTACAATAGTCCTCAGGGGACGTGACACCTGTATGTTTTTTCCAGGTCATATTCTTCATGAATGCATGGAAGATGTCCTGGTATGATCAATATTCCCCGCAGGCATGCTTTTCAATGAGCAAACAGCGAAAATATAGAGAACGAGTTAGTCAATAAACACTCTGGAGCTGACATTGTGCTCACTTTCATTCACAGCACTCAGAGACTGTGCAGCCAGCAACCTGTTTAGTTTTGAATAAAGTCAGAGTTTTGTTAAAAATAATACGATGTGTTGAACAAAAACTGTGTGGGAAGAGTCTACAGCCATTAACTGCAGAGACACATAGAGATAAAGAAGATGATGGGCCTGGAAACATCATGTCAGTGGAGCCTTTAAGCTAAAAAAAAAAAAAGAAAAAAAAAAGGCTATTTTCTCGTGTCAGTGACAGTGTGTTCGTTTATGTATGATTGATTGGTAGAGAAGTCACAGAAGCCCTGCTGTGGTGTCATGCAGTTGTGTTGCACAACAGAACAGACCATGCTGAGACCCACAATGGCCCACATCTGCTTTAGCTGCCAAGATGTCTATCCTGCTCAAGCAGAGACACACAGCAAAAAAGAGTATTTTTAAAGCATCTTCAAACTCAAGAACTGCAGCATCTTTACATCATGCAAGAGTGTTTTCTTTTAAATCATGGTTATTCATAACAAATATACTGTTGATATGGCTGCAGCACAGATTGGCTACTACTACATATGTTTTAAATGTAGGATTCAGGAACTGCATGACATTATTAGTGGTGGGAGGAGGCTCAGAAAAAAGGGTAGGGTTATGGATTTTTACATTTGTGCTCAAAATTTTGGTTGAATCTACATTTCTGTTGGTAGCACAGGAGGCTTTTTCAACTTTTTCAACTCTTCACAGAATTACATTTTCTTGTATCTTCAGCACTGTCATAAATATTTTGTGTTGCAACTGTGTGTCCTAGAAAAGAACTTCTCGCAGTTGGATTGTGGTGGTAAATGTTATTCAGAGGCAATGGCCTTTTCTTTTGCTTGTTAACTAGTTTGTTTTTGTTATTTTTGCATGAATGAAGCGGTGCATTTATGTAAGACACCAAAGTCACAGCGGGTGTGGGGTGAGCATAGATGGTGGGTGTACAAAGGACAAGACTCTTACCTACGATATTGGGGTTCAGACTCCGATCTGTGGTTAGAATCTATCTAGAAAAGTATGTTTTTGATGAATTTTAATTGGAATCTTTTAGAATTAGAAGAGCCTGAAGGAACATTTGGAGATATTCAAGGAGCATGGCTTGCTCACCAAGTTCTTGAAAGAACCTTTAAGGACTCGATTCGGAGAAGACATTGTTCTAATGAGTCAAAAGAGGTTACGTGTTAAATAAGTATTAAATAATGCAGCTCTTTTGAAATTTTAGTGTCTACTTTTGTGTATTTGGGCCAACTGCAGTCTTGTCTGACTTAAACACTGATGCCAAGGTGCCTATTTGCTTAAGCGTAAAGATTTTATTTAGGAACATCTAGAATTTTGTCTAATAGTTTTTTTTCTCATGTTTGGGGGTAAAAAGAAGATGAAGCAGAAGAAGTTGTTTTTTTTTTAAAATATTTTTATTTGTTTTTTAAGTAGCCTCTGCTGCAGGTGCTCCACAAGGAACCCCAAAGGTTCCTCTACAATTGCAAAGGTGAGGAACCCCCAAAACTTCTTGAGGCTTCAAAGAAAGTAGTTATGGGTAAAAGGAAATTAACATCGGAACAGACCATCATTACTTTCCTGATCAAGCAACTAAGCATAAAAAACCTCTGGATTGTTCTTGTTGTTTGTTTTTATCTACCTGAAGAAACATCCACATTCAGTCAATAACCGCTCCACAGCTGAATGACCTTGGGTTCTAAGAATACGAGAGACTCTGGAGAATTTTCAAATGCAATCAGTCTCCATTGTCCACATTGAAAAGCTAGTGAGAGAATTGGAAAAACTTCAGTCAGAATGTTCTGTCCGCCTACTCAAAGTTTTTAATTAAAAAGTGAGAAACATTCCTGTAACAATGAGTCAGTAGACTCTGTGATTCTAAACAGCTGCTCTACTGATGTCAGTGCAAAACAGAATTAATGCTACACCTATTGTAATCACAGTAGTACCAGGCTGCTTCATGGCATCCTTCTCAGAGTGACGGTGGATTGTGTTTTAATAACAGATAAGGCCTTCTAGTACAGAGAAGGGCAGGGTGGAAAAGGTTAATAATGTTACAGCAGATGCAAGTCAGTAATGTTGAGATTTAAAATGATTTAGTATTCAGCCTGCCTTCCTGCCACATTTATTTTCATACAATCCCTCATTTGGTAACAACATTCACACATATTTCTCTCAGGCTGATGTCTTTCTGATAATGCATAAGGGTTTAGTGATTCCAATTGGACAGTGGAAAGGTTAGAGATAGTGTAAGTGGCAAAAAATTGGGTCCTCAGACCTTTATGAGTCTGTAAACTACTGAGTTGTCAGCACAACATAGAAGTCATTTGGAGGAAATTGAAACGTTATTTGTGTGGTGCAGCAGCGTCCTTGGAGAGATTTAGACTTCTGCTGCAATTTGTTGGCTTTTCGATGAATTCAGACCTGGAATGTGGCTGATAAACTGACACTTAAATGTAAACACCTTGTGGGATACAGCACAAAAAAATAAAAGTGAAAATAAAATATGAATGTCGAATTAGTTTACAGTTGGTTGAGCATGCCATTAGAAACTAATTAGTCACACTAATAGGGGCTATGCTTTCTAAGATCATTTGGAACGCCTCTGCCTCTGATTGCAAAGTTACTGATGCTTATCAAAATCATTTAGAGTCCTTTTTCCCTTTCTTAAAATTATAGAGGTAATAAATCCTTTCTCTGAACTCCTTGCAGGACACCTCTCCTGGCATGATAGCTGTGACTGACAGTTATTTACTCTAGCAGTTGTTCCTAAATGAAAATCTCAGAAGATGTTATTTTCCTGCCTTTGTGGCGGTTTCTTTCTTCACAGCAGTATCCGGCAGTAACGGGTGAAGGTTCAGCAGTTTCAGCTGACAATTAGTTATGCAACAGCGATTTGTGTGGGTCTAGCACTTGATTAGTTTCCTGATTTCCATCTGGCGGAGGCAGTCAGCACAGTTTAGGGATGACAAGACAGAGGCAGCGCGCGCTAATTGAAAACGTTTGCAACATAGATTGTGTCAGTCATTAAATGAGCACACAGTTTTTCAGACTCCTGCCTTCAGATTCGAAGCTTTAGCAGAGCTAATAGGCTTTGTTCGTTGCTTCTGTTTGAGGGGCAGAGATGTGAAAAATGATGCCTGAATGGAGGCAACAAAGCCGAGCAGAGAGGAGGCAGACAGCCTTCAGCATGGAGAGACTGACATCTACTCTTTTTAAACACTGTTTGCTTTCTGGCAGCTCTTCTTTTCAAAGAGCAACTTAGTCATCCACTTGGGGTTATCTGCAATAGCAGCGCTTCTATCCTTGACCCGTACAAAGCCAATTTATCTCGTCTAAATTGTATGTTCTCTGTTACCACCAGCAACAGTAGTTAGAACAAGAATTTGTGCTTTTGCAGCTGATATACATGTAATATTTCTGGGAAGTCTGATTTGAAAAGGTCAAACTAGTTGCAAAGAGATTTAAGCTGCTTGTGTAATTAGCCTGCTGCTTTGTAATTGGATAGTGTTTACATAATGGACCAGCCATGTCTCCCAAAAGTTATGCTCCTACACAGCAAAATTCAATTAAGTTTCGAGGGAAACATATTTACTGCCAGATTATGTTTGTTTACAAGATATCACAAATCAGTGTATCTTTGCCATTTATCGGACCACTTTCTCTCTCTTTTTCAACCAACCAGTCAAATAATATCTAGATGAGGCAGGACTCATCAACGCAGTAGCCTCACTGCCTCTACTACTAGTCCTTCACACATTTAAAACTGCTTTCTTCTCCCTTTTTGCTGTCTGCATGCTTTCTAAATCTCCCTCACCATTTGAAATAACAGCAACCTCCAAGTAGCAACCTACACACTGATCTATTGAAGTTTTACTGAAAATTTGCAGTAAGTCAGGTTTGCTTGGTTCTCCCCTATTCTGTAGGAGCGCCATCACTACATCCTGGGCTTAGCACCATCCAAGCAATTCATTTAAATAAATACAAACAAGCCAGTGTGTTTTTCACCCCATCTGTGGAATGATAATGTGGTGACGCCAGATCATTCTCCATCTCTGATAAAAACTGTGGTGATCTGCCTGGCTATGCGAGACTATCAACATAGTACCCAAGAAAACTTAGAAGAAGCCTAAAGTTTGCTGTGAAAACATCATAACTGAACTCAAAGCATGATTTTTCCAAAACCTATCCACACAGCAAGGGAAAACAAAACTTAAGTGTGAGAAAAATCATCCAAAAGGGAACACAAATCAGTGAAAGTCCTGTTGCTGACATATGCCATCATCCTCCAACATCCTTATGCAAACTGTGTGGCTCTTTAGAACTGGAAATATTTTCTGCTATGTCACAGTCTCCCATTTCGGTAAGAAAATATGTTTCTTTAAAAATAAAATCATGCTTCTTTCACTGGGTAGTTAAGAATGCAGTGTATTAGTATAGAATTGAGATAGAACTGCATTCACCTTGTATAGCCAGAATGTGTAGAATGGTCTGGGTAAACCTCAGTATAATTAATTTTTTTAAATGCTTAATGTTTTTTTGTTTTGTTTTTTAAAACCAGTCACAGTTGTCTTGGATGGCGCTAAGCCCAGGATGCAGTGATGGTGCCCCTGCAAATAAGTGACAGGGATTATTTTAGTGGCATGTTTGAAGCACTGTCATTAAAAGTGCTAATATACCTGAAAAAAAATAAGCACGTCTTTGTGATGTTATGTAATTTTCATCAGTATTTGCCATTTTCAGGCTGTTGTTGTTCCCACCGGTAAGGGAAGTTTAAAGTAACTCACAGATAATGGAAGGAGAGGAGAAAGCTGAAAGCGTGCAGAGCAAATAGCAGTTGATATCCAGTATGTCCAAATAGAGTTGCATAACTTAATCTTCAAAGCACAATATCTTTAGACTTACAGTGCTGTACAGAAATACAGAATGACAACAAAATCTGAAAATAGTGATATAATATCCCAACATTTGTGTTTTCTTTTGCATTTTTACCTGATTTTTTCATCGACTCAGGTCTCCACATACACATAGTTTCATCTCACCAACATGGAAGCTGCCCTTATTATTACCACTAGAGTGTCCTTCAGGGTCACTGGATATTTTCACTAATTCAAAGTGACAGTGGATTATGGAAACAGGTGACAGGCACAAATGGAAGGAAACGAAATACAATGTACCCGAGCAGTGCACACACATATGCAGCTACATGGACAGAGAGACTGAGACTGGAAAAATGTACAAATACTTTAATTATCTAAACAGCCAGTTAAAAATTACTACTCGCATGAGAAAACAAGCGGGGTGGTAAAGGCTTATGTAACACTGCAAACAGGCAAAGATCACATCTAATTATACACATGGCTGTTGGAATGGCAGATGATCATCGGCTTTCTCTGTGACTTGTTGAAAGGGAAATCAGCCAAAAGAGTGAAAATGTCCCAGATGCCAGTTCACCAACCTATAAAAGTTTTTTTTTTTTCACATTTTCACAGTGTACATGAATATGTAAAGCCTGAGTTCAAGGTGTAGAGCTCTTGTTTTCTTTTTTACCTGGCATAACCCCAAAGCTGTGAAAGATGAGGAACACCTCAAATGTGATGATGTAAATGGATTTAAAACTGGGCATTTTTCATGTTATAAAAAGTCGATAATGCTGTAACATTTATATATATTAGGTGTGAGTAGATTTTCAAGGTAAATTGTCAAGTTTAGGGTCATGGCACTACCACTGTTTCTCAGAGGCTGGATGTTTCAATCATTTACACTATAAACGAAAAGAATACTTTTTTTCAAGTTTTTAACTGTAAATGTTTTGTACTGTTGTTTTACAGGTTCTCTTTTTTCGCTAATTTATGGACATTAACTGATAATATGTGAGAAAAAGGGAATCAATCTACATGTTAACTGTAAAAAAAAATTGTATTAATGATATTGTGCTTTTTTGACAATTTTTGACTGTAAAATTGCACTATTATCTACAGTTTTAAAATGAGCAAAAATGTCATTATGTTACAGACATTTGCTGTTATCACAAAGAAAAATTATGCATAATAAGGACTGAAAAAATAGTAAAAATATTTTTTAATTGTTATTTTACAGAATTTTCCCATTTTGTTAAATTATACATAGTATCTGGTAAAATCACAGAGAAAAATATTATTTTACATATTGACTGTAAAAAACAACTCAACAGAATGTCCATGAATGTTACTTTACAAATACAAATGTGTTTAGTACAACGTTTGACTGTAAAATTACACAGTTTTACTGTATTCAAATCAGCTAAAAAACTTTCATTAGCTAAAAACCATTTTAAAGTTTTTGAATGTTACAGTTTTGTACCTGTTTTACCATTTTGTTGCACACTTGCTGCCAGATTTTCACATTTTTTAAACAGATTTTGTCAGTTGTCATGCATTTTTGTCTCAATTTCCATGCCTAGGAGTTAACAAAAACTACAACAAAAAGATCTCCAGATTACAGCTTCTGAAATGTCTCAGGTTGATAGGAGCCATGTCATGTGTAGTCAGCCTATTTAATCGTGTATGTAATTGGTATTTGTAACAATAGGTATACCAAACACTGGCCTCAAACTGATTTGTAAATTAATTATTTGTAAAATCAAGTGAAAAAGTAACTAAACACATAGAAAACACAGACTTAATTATCTGATGGAGGGCCCACAGATAAAGGAGGTATAGTTGAACGCAGCCACAAGAAAAACTTGCTTTTTCAGTCATTTATTCAATAAATAACTGTAATATTCTGCTGTCGAAAAACACTAAGTGCACCCTTCACCTCATTGCCCTCTTTAGTAAAAAAAACAAAACAAAATAATAATAATAATTTTTGTTGGCAGTTTGCTCTGCTTTGGCTACACTTTCATGCAAAAATCCTTTCAGATGCAAGCTGTTCAAAGGTTTTCTTGCATGTAGTGTCACTTCTGGTTCAACTTTGGGACAGATGGCTTATTATCTTCAAGCACTCTCTGATGTGATGTAGAAATCATAGTTAAATCAATGACTCCAAGCTGTGAAGCAACTCCAAACCACTGTATTTCACAGTTGGTCTGATGTTCTTCTCATGAAAATGTGTCTTTGGTCTGCGCCAAACATGTCTGTCATTACTGTGACCAAACTGGTCTGTCTGTAATTTATCTGTCCAGAGCACATTACTCTACAACGTCTGCTTTTCCCTGTATCTCCACCGTGCAAGCTGTGGACACCAAAGGCTTTCTCCCAGCACCTGAAATGAAGGTTTGGGCTTCAAACAGGATTTTGCTGACGTGTTCAATCCTGGACAAACTGGCAGGCATTTGATATCTATACGACTTGCAGATGATTTTCTTAATCGTGGAATGATTCATTTCACTTGGAAAACTTTTAAAATCGCTTGCCAGACTCAAAGGAATCCACAACACTTGTAGATCTTGGCATATGTCACCACATATGTAAACAGCAAAGATAAAACCCAACCCTACAGTCGATGTCAGAGATTTAAATAAACCAGGTTCAATCTGTCACCCCCTAAGGAGCTTGTAATCATTACCACCTAATCTGGAACCTATGGATTGTCTTCAACAATCATAATTCCTCGCAGAACTACTCCACAATCTTAGAAAAAGCAAAAGGACTAGCCGAGGTATAATGGCAGGAAATTGGTGTACAGATCTTGTAGCTGCTGTAGCAGTGAGGTTACATGTGGCTAAAGGTGATTATATGGAGAGTTTGCAGCAAACAAAGCAAAAACATTGATTGGGTCAAGCTGACAGGCAAAGACAGATGAACTAAATGAGTTCAGCAAGAAAAAAACAGGGCTAAGAAAAGAAACAGATGGTATGAAAACATTAAAAAAACAGCAACAACAGATGAATTTGAGCGCAGATGTTTGAAGAAGATTGACAGAAAAATGGATTTACACTGGCTGAAAAAGAAGAGTAGAAAGTTTAAATTAGAGAACCTGGCTGATCAGTGAGGCCAAAAAAAAACTGAAGTTGGTAAAATGTGGTTGTCAAGGAAACAGTGGTCCTAATCTCCATATGAATTGTGCCTGAAAGAGCTGAGGAGAGCACTTGTCTAATTCTGCCTTTTGCTGTCCTCTGGGAGGCCGGCTGCCCTGGTGGTGACATCTGGAGGATGGTGACACACACTGAGATGTTTACATCGACGTTCAGCCAGCAAGGACAGTGCACAGTGAATGTGACGAAATGGAAACTGCAGTTTAGCCAGAAGCCACCTGAGAGCTGTCTCAACAAAATGATGAAATGAAAGGAAATGTCTGCCGTCCACAGAGACACTTTTTAAACTAGGTAATAAGCGAAAACAGTGAGCGGGTCGATCCATCTGTTAATAAGAGAAGCTGTTTGAGTGAATAGAAGCTGATTTGTATTACATCTGAATTTCAGAATCCACAGGCCCGCTCTCAAGCAGACTAATACATCTTAATTTTAGTTGAGAAATGAATTAAAGACTGTTTAATCCTTTTAGTGGCGACAGACGGGAGGCAAATTTAATGTGAAGTACCAGTAATGAAAGGCATTATTTTGCGTCAGCTTAAATTAGCCCTTTATCTGCCTTTCTGTTCTCTTTACAAAATGAGATTGCAAATTAAAACATTTGGAGAGGAGCAGTATTTATCTACAACCCCTGCAATTTTATGTAATTACCTGGTCTCTGTATGTATGTGTATTTTCACTGGCCATATTTTAAGCAGATTATTTTCTTGTACTTCGTTCCCATCTGTAGAAATGAACAAGACATTTTGGATGTCACAGAAGCTGACTTGCAAATGTACAGCAGGTTCTGTTGGCAAATGTGCTGGAAGGTAACAATTACAGTGTCTATTAAAAGTATTAACCCCACTTGGAAGTTTTCACCTTTTATTACTTTTTAGCTTTGAATCATGGTCAATACATTTTGGGGAAAAAATCTTTCAAGTCAAAGTGAAAACAGATTTCTTAAAAGTAATGTTGATTAAGAATCTAAAAAATAAAATTATTGCATAAGTATTCACGTCCTTTAAAGTGACTCATCTAAATCAACACAGGTGCAGCTAGTAGGTTTTAAATGTCCCACAGTTAGTTGAACAGAGATCATCTGAGTGCAGTGAATGTGTCTCAGTGATTGTATTATAAAGACACTTGCACCCAGTCACGAGTGAATCAATACTCCTGAATATAATGACGCCATGAAGACAAAAGAACTCTCCAAGCAACTCCATGAGCAGGTTGTTGAAAAGTCAAGGGTACGGATACAAGAAAATTTCCGAATCGCTGAATATCTTGCAAAGTACAGTTTATTTATCATCAAGAATGGAAGGAATATGGCCCATGTATAAATCTGCCACCCAGAGCGAGCAGGCTGTCCTCAGAAACTCTGAAGGAGTTACAAGCTTCAGCACCTGGGATGGGACAGACTGCATACAAAAACTGGTTCTGGTCCAGGAAAAATTTATGGGAGGGTGGCGCAGAGAAATTTACCATTGGAAAAAAAGCTAATTTTAAATCTAGACTAGAGTTCAACACAAGATATGTGGGAGACTTTGAAGTCAACTGGAAGAAGGTTCTTTGGTCTGATGAGGCCAAAATTGAGCTCAGGCTAGATACTGTGTGTGGCGGACACCAAACACTGCACATCATAACAAACAAGCCATCTCCACCGAGAAGCATGGTGGTGGCAGCATCATGATGTGAAGCATGGTGGTGGTGGCATCATATTGCAGGGGATGCTTCTCAGCAGCAGGCCCTGGAAGGCTTGGAAAGTTAGAAAACTGAATGCAGCAAAGTCTAGTAAAATCTTGGAGGACAACCTCATGTAGTCTGTAATAGCACTGTGACTTAGGAAAAAATTTGTTCTGGACTGACTGAGTCAGAGTCCAGACACTAATCTAATTCTGAATTTGTGGCAGCACTTGAAAATGTCTGTTCACTCATAGTCCCTGACAAAGCTTTTGCAAAAAGAAATGGGGTAAAACTGCAATGTCCAGATGTGCAGGGCTGAATGAGACCCATCTACAGTGGCTCAATGCTGTAACTGTGGCCGAAGGAGCATCTATTAACTATATGATGATGATTTAAAATGTATCAATACTGAAGCAATCAGTTATTACTCCCCCAAGGAATGCAGTGGAGTTTTGTGATGATCGCCGTTGCTTTGTCTGTTTTTCTGTCTGTCCGTTCGCAACATTGCTCAAACACGGACTAACGGATCTGGATGAAATTTTCAGAGAAGGTCAGAAATGACACAAGGACTAAGCGATTAGATTTTGGCAGTGATGCAGCTTATAGTCTGGATATAATTGCGAGATCGCGACACGGCATCACTGTAACTATGACAACAAGGGAATGCTAGTCAGCTGCCTGCTGATGATCACATGGTTGCAATACTCCAACAAATCAATCGCTGCGGACCACAAATTGTTTTAAAGATTTCATCCATTGGAAATCATACATCTGAGCAGCCTTGGCGGAGTACTGCGCTCTCTGAGTGCTTTTCTTGTTTTCTATTTTATAATTTTAATTTACATTATTTTGTAAAAATCTATTTTCATTTTGAAATGACTCTTTTTTGTAATTTTTTGTCAGAAAAACACAAATTATTGACCATGATTCAATGTTCAAAAGCAAGAAATGGGAAAACTTCCAAAGGGGTGAATACGTTTTAGAGGCACTGTACTTTTTCTGTACAGTTTATAGTAATACTCAGTATATTTACTTTACAGATATCAGGGTGCTATCAATCATCTCACCTCATTCTTGGCAAGAAAGCAAATTAATGTACTTAGTGACAACTTCTGGATTTATATAAATGATGCTAAGAGTGTTAGCTAGAAATGCTGTAGTGTCTAAATAGAAACACTGAGCACAAAGAAAGTCTTTTTAATGCTGGTGTCTGTGGAGAAATGGTGTGACTAACATGTGTGTTAGTTATTATGATGTGGCTATACTGTATAATTTGTCAGTAAAAGCCCACCAACTTTCATGGTGATGATCCTTCTGTGGTAACCAGGCAACAAAAGATGATGGAGAGCCACTGCAGCATTGACAGAACAAAAGGATGGACGCTAGGCCCCAGCAGCCCCCATGCATGCATGTTATCAATACTGCCAGGTGTACATGAAGAGGACAGAGCTGAATTTGAGTCACAATTCACACCTGTGATTGATTGAAACCAAACCAATAGCTGAAAAGAAGGCGGTGACCTAAAGGAGCCATGAGGGCACTTGAAGGTCAGGGACATCAAGAGAGCAGAAGACAGGAAAAAGATAAAGCCTAAAGGGAATGGAGATAGAGAGAGAGGAGAGCCAGTTACAAATAAAATCAATTTTCCCATTTTAACTTTCAATGTCCACGCAGAGGGCTTTGTTTCCTCACTGCTTCTCATTGTCAATAAACAACAGTGTTTGTGTAGCTTCTGGGGGCAGCAGACATGTGCCTGAAGGCCTCAGCAGCATCCAGCCTCTCTTGATGAAAACACCAGCATAATTAACACAACCAGGTACTGTGTGACAGGTGCTGCTGCATCGTTGGCATACCTCAATAATTTAACTATTTCTAAGATCATTTTAAGTTGTTTAAAATAGGTCTAATTCAAGAGGCGTCTGTCTTTCAGAGAACCTGCAGGTTCATGACTTAAAGGTCCAAACAGGATAGTGGGGGGTGGGGATTAGATTTAGAGAACATCTGATGCACGAAGTAGTTCCCAAGGCCGACGTGACATATAGCTGGGTTAAACTCCGGAGAGACGAGAGGGGATTATACCATCGAGTTTCTGCAAATCTAGGATTGACATAACCTCTCAGGGCGCCAAACATAAGATGATAAGATTAAGCTTTGATGATGAGTCTGGAGAAACTGGGTTGTTGCAATATCAGAGAGTGACATTATACAGAAAAAGACGATGAATATTTTATTTGAGTGATGTTGACAGCACAACGTGCACGGGTGAAATGAAACGAATAATCTGTGGCTTGAAAAATACATGTGACAAATAAATTCTGTATTGGAAGAAATAAATTAATAACTGAACTATCACTTGAAGAAGGTTATAGAGGATGATTATATGCGTATTATATGATCAAGACAAGGTCTGTATTTTAACAACACAGGGAAATGAGGATTGAAAAGCAGGCAGTAGAGCAGCTAATTGGAAGCTTCCTGTTTTCAGTGGTCAGTGAGAGAAGGCCGGCTGCAAACCAAAGCCCTCATTAGATTCTTTCTGCGAGGCTGGACAGAGTTTGCCAGAAACACTGCAGTGAGATTATAGTCAGCCAAAAGAACAGAAGTGAGCGTGAAAACCGCAGCTGGCTCCGGTTCCTCCTGCTTGTCCCTGCGATAACAGCGAGGACAGCAAGGTGCTTGTGTTTTCTCATGTGCATCAGCCTCTGCAGAAGGATCACTGATTTGTTGGCTCCACATAACCATCGGGACGGAGCTGTAAACAAGGTTGTATCACCACCGTCTCGCCAACAGGATTTGCCGCGGCATCAATTCCTCTGTAATAGCTTGTATGTCATTAGAAGTCACATCATATGGAAACCACTCACTTTGTTGTGAAAGGCAAAGGAGACAAGGACGTTCCAAGGCTTTGGATAAATCCCACTTGTGAGGATGGACAAAGAAAAGTTGGATTCACTGATGTTCTGAACCTCTGTAGAAATCTGATATTGTTATGCCAACCACATATGGCTAGCGGCATGTTTTTGGGCGGTGATATTGCAGACATCTACCTTTTCCCGCTGACACTGTATCCCACACCAGCTTGTGATACATTCTAGTAGTAGAGTCAAAAACAGAGACCTCAGGCTCTTATGAGGATTCGAGTTACAGTGTCAAGCTTTCTTGTCAGTGTATGCAAAGTAAAGTTTCTGATACAGTTAAGAAAAATTCTATAAGTTGGCAAAACCTTCAGTACAAGCCAGCAGAAAAAACTGTTTTGTGTCATTCAAAAACAAAACAAAAGCTGTCACTTAAATTTCTCTTTAAGGGGAGATGCAGTGTTCTGCCTTTCTCCCTGCTGCAGTAGAATACAGTTCACCAATTATTATGAAAGTGTTTTTTGATTTTGAAGGTCGCAGCAGTTTTTCCAGGACAGAAGCGTGACGCAAACGAAAGCTTTCTACTTATTTCAATTCCTGTTTTTCTCATGGAGGCAAGATGTATGGAGATAGGTTATTGTTCATTTTATCATCCCTTTTCCTGCTTTAATTCAAAGTCCGTTTTAGTTTTTCACCTTCTCAAGGCTCCATGAGGTTCATTGAATCATTTCCAATGGAAGGACTGGAGCAAAATTTCCATGAAAATGCCTTCAACCTCAATACGCTTTTTATTAGTGCTGTGAAGGACCCTCTGAAATGAATATGACATTTTTTTCTTCTTTCAGGGGCATTTGCATATTCAGATAATATTTATTTTCTTTTTCTCTATACCGCTTTATCCTGTGGAGGGTCGCGGGGGTGGATGGAGCCTGTGCAAGCTGTCTCAGGGTGAAAGACAGGACAACACAGACAGACAGACAATCATGTAAGCCCACTTCAGAATCATTAGTTCAACTATCATGCATGTGTTTAGATTCTAGGAGGAGGTCGTCGCACCTGGTGAAAACATGAAAACACAGAAAGGCCACATCAGCCAATAGATCTGAACCCAGTTCCTTCCAGCTGTGCCATCCGCTCAATAGTGGTGCCTTGGTCTTTATTTGTTGGTCAAATTTCATTTTTCAACCAAACAGCTGCACACCTCTAACAGGCAGACTTTTGTTTATCTATCATTTATTCCTCTGAAACAGGGGTGTCAAACATATGGCCCGCAGGCCAAAACCGGCCCACCAGAGGGTCCAATCTGGCCCATAGGTTGACTTTGCTAAGTGTAAAAATTACAGAGAAGACATTAATTGCTTTTTTTTTTTTTTAATGACTGCTGTTTTAAAATTGTCTACTGTACTGCCACAACTTTTGTTGATTTTTTATGCATAAATTTTATACATTTACAAGGCAGGGAGATAACCTTCTTCCTTAATAGTGAGTCAGTTTGGTGATCAGGATTAATACACAGATCTGGAAATAAATGTAAATTTAAGATAATTTCTGAACCTTGACAAACTGTTTTGATCATAAAGTAAACTACTACATTGTTCAGTTCCAGATACTTACAACTAAATGTTTTGTGCCTCTGCAGATACACTGTGATCTGTAAGTTGTAATGTGTGAATGATAAATTGAAGCATAATAGTGTTGAAATTTAACTTATTTTTCTTTAAAAATTGCAGGCTGTTCATAATATTTTGTAAAAAGATAGTTCATTAAATGTGAACGTTTTCAGAATATACTTCATTGGACTAAAATGATGAGAAAAATTTGGAGTTGTGGTTATTTCTAAGTTGGTATGCTGTGATTTTACTGATGCAGCACAGTTGAGATTAAATTGTTCTACATGTGGCCCCGAAATAAAATGAGTTTGACTTCTAAAATTTCATATTTTTTCCAAGTTGGTTGTGCGGCTCTTGCAAGGGTAATGTCCCTTTGTCTGTCAGTCCATCCGTTGCATGGATTGCTAGAAAATTATGCACAAATATTCCTAGTTCTGTGAGGATGAACCCTGTTAGCATACTAGCATTGGCTTGAAAATGGCACCATTATACTTATTAAACAGAGCATGTCAATATTAAGCTTATCTCATTTCTCTGTCCTGAGCCTCCTCATCATCGCGGTCCTGCCTGTGACATGGAAATTAATCTTATTTCGTCATTTTCAAGGACGTCTCGGATATGAAAATGCATCTCGAGGAGAGAGGAGGCTTGCTTCGTCACTGTGTCTTTTGTGAAAGTCTTTTTGGGCACCAGTGATGCATAATAGAGGCGTGGCACACAGAAAATACAAACTACATCAGAAGCAGGACTGACAAATGTGTGTATAAGAAATGTACATCACTCAATCACTATATATATCACCCCTTATTTGTATCCAGTGTCACATGTTAAACAAAGAAATCCAAAATGTATTACATCTAGACATTCTTGTCACGTATGCCAAATTGTGAGTGGAATTTTAAGAATGTGTAAAATTTAATTTGCCATGAGCAGCTATGTTCATGTGACAAATATCATAAATTACAGCTGCAACAGAAACAATGGACAGATGATGCATCCCTGTCACTTGTCATATTTAATTGAAGTCACTTTAAAACAACGGCTCTGAGGCAAGGATGTCTCATTTAGTTGAATGTTTTTTTTGCCTCGACTCCTCTCTCCTTGTGTCTCTTCCTTGAATCATCTGGTGGGACTAAGAAGCGAAGAGGAAAGTAATTGAGGATGTACAGACTGAGAGAAATAAGAAGAGGGACTGTTCAACGTGACCAGCAAATAGCATGACTGTAGATTTTTTGTTTTGTTGTGAACATTACTCTTCAATTAACCTACATGTCTATGGACAAACTACGTTGTCTAGTTTATTACATCCTCCTTTCTTTACTGTCTGGTGAAGACTTTAGCTCTTTAGTTGTTCTTTTCAGATAGTCTCTAATTGTATTTTAAGTCTTCAGTCAGCAGATAGGTCGGTATTAACAACTTTACGCTTTGCCACTTGCACATTTCCTGTAAAATACCATTACAGACAGCTTTGCCTGAAGGCTTTCTATTGAAGTGGATGTGAGTTTACCCAACATTCTACCTGAACAGTTGTAAAGAAAGCTGAGAGAGAACAAACATGATTCCTCAGCTACAAAGATCTTATTTTGTGTATCTGTTGGGCTCGGCTGGGTTAAAACAAACAATATAAAGTTGACGCAGCAGGTTCTCTGTTACCCCACATGATGCCACTTTAGGATTTTTTCACAGTACTTTAAAGGTCCCTGTCATTTAGGGCAGCCTTGGAGTAAAGAGGGAAATTTTTCAGGATCTAAATGGACTCCTGCAGCTCGTCCTCAAATGCTCTCTAGCAGACCGCTGTGACTCTGTCTGGTCCAGGTCATTTCACACAGCGTCTAGCAACCATGCATAATATATCCGGTACTATTTGAACGCCACTCCCCTGGCTTCCTTTAATAACAAACATGACTCACTCCAATCACCTAACAACTTACAGGTGCTTGCAGGAGACTGCATGGGTCCCACTTATGCAGCCAAAACAGCTCTGACCAGTCGAAACATGAACTCCACTGACCCATGAAGGTGTCCTGTGGTATCAGACACTAAGATGTTAGCAACAGATCCTTCAAGGCCTGGATGTTGTGAGGTGAGGCCTCCATGGATTTGTCTTTCCAGCATATCCCTCAGATGCTTGATGTGACACTTTCTTCTGTTGCTTCCATGTTCCAGTTCTGACATTCATGTGCCAATTGTACATGCTTTCAGCGGTGGATAGGGGTCAACATGAGAACTGTGATTGGTCTGTGGCTACATAAACCCATGACAACCTTTCAGTAGTAAGCATTAAGGTAATTAGTAATTAATACTACTGTAGCTGTTGTGTAGGATCAGACCACATGAGCCATCTTTACTAACCTCGTGCATCAGTGAGCCTTGATGCACTCATGACCCTGTGGCCAGTTCACCAGCTGCCATTCTTTGGACCACTTTTGTTCACTACTGCATACTAGACACCTAACAAGACTTGCCAGTTTGGAGATGCTCTGACCCAGTTGTGAAGTGACCAAAATTTTTAGCCTTTGTCAAAATCGCTCAGCTCCTTACACTGCCCATTTTAAATGCTTCCAACAACATAAAGACCTGTCTCTTCTTTATGTTGTTAGAACAAAAAGAACTGATTGTTCACTTGCTGCCTAATGTAAGAACCAGAAGAACATTCTTTGGTCTGATTAGAGCAAGCTGAAGCTTTCGGCCATCAGACTAGATGCTATGTTTGGTGAACACAAATGCTGTGTTGAACTCATAAACACAGCATCCTCACCTTGAAGCATGGTGGTGGCAGCATCATAACATGATGCTTCTCGCAGCAGGTCCTGGAAGGCTTGTAAAGGTTAAGGTTTAATTAATGCAGCAAAGTATAGGGAAATCCTGGAGAACAACCTGATGCAGTCTGCAAAAAACACTGCAACTCGTGAGAAGATTTATTTTCCAGCAAAACACTGACCCGACGCATACAGCTAAACTTAATGGTTTGAAGACAGCAATGTGAATGTAGCAGAGTGGCCGAGTCAGAGCCCAGACCTCAATCCAGCTGAATATTTATGGCTGGACTTTGAAAGGGTTGTTCACTCACAATCCCAGTGCAACCTGACAGAGCTTGAGCAGTTTTGCAAACAAGAATGCCCATATGTGCAAAGCAGATTGAGACCTATCCACACAGGCTAGGTAACCACTTGTGCAGTCACTTACTTTACATTTTATATTTGTAATTATTTGAAATTACTTTGTAGAAACCTGATTTAATTTTGTCATGAAAGAGTTTTTTTTGTATTTTTTTCCATCAAAAATGCTGATGAAATTGACCATGTTTTAATACTGAAATGCAATAACAGAGGAAACCCTGTGAAGGGGGTGAATACCTTTTACAGGCATTTATTTACTTCACCTGTCAGTGTTTTTAATGTTGTGGCTGACTGGTATATACTGTTTTTACAATCTAGTGGATTTCACCATGGGAGACTGCTGGAGTCACACCACATTCATTAACTGGCTGACTCAAACCTCCTGAGAAGAGGTTGGTCAGTTTGACAGGTTCAGGAACAACTACAGCTCCTGACTAATAACCTCTGAGCCTTTCCCTTTGCACTGTACAGCTGTTATTTACCCTCTATACAGCAGATCTGAAGGCAGTAGCTGGGCTTGGAGACTATATTCTCTAAAAAAAAATGAGATTTAAAGCAACAAGGCAGGTGCATATCCAAGACATGAATATCCATCCCTCCTGAGTCAGACAGCTCTCAACATCAAATGTATTTCATCCCACCACTTAGGAGCAAAGGCAGTGAAACAGCATTTGCTTTTTTGAGAGACTGTAGAGACTGTGACTGAGGCAGTTTGCTCCTCAAGAGACCAGAGTTATAGATCCTTCATTCCCTCTCTTTGTCAGCACATTTCCTTTTCAGTTTATTGCAATTCAAATAGTCTCAACAAAGACGTAGTAATTGTGAACATTTAATATTTTACACCCACAGACAGTGTTATTAAGGAAGGCTTAAAACATTTACAAAATAATTACTAAGGCACGCTTACGTTCTACTTCAACAAATGCAGATTGAAGAGCAGATTTTAACCGACGCAATGACAATTTTTTTAAAACCTATTTGCAATGACCTGCTGTTATAATAGGCCATCACATTTGAAAGAAGATTACCTGACGCAGCAGGTAATCGTCGCAAAACAATCAAAGAGTTTTTAAATTTTATGTTTGAGAGCATCAGTTACAGGCACTCGTGGAGGGTGAAAGACTCCACCCGGGCGCTTGAGTGCAGGAATGGCACGATTTTAAAGGGTGAAGACAGTTTGGATACTTTAGACATTTCAAATTGAAAAGTTTCACGGTGAGATAATGTTTCCTGGCAGCAGGTTGGCATGACACCACAGCTTTTAAGGTACATTACAGAGGCAGGGGGAACAAATCAGATTACAGGGCTCAAACTTGAGGTTTCTGACTCCATGAGCTCTTACCATATTCAGTCACTTCTGCATTCGGAGAGAAAAACTCAGATCACAACCTCAAAAAGTATGTGACAGATTTCCCTCTAAACTCATGCTGTGTGTCTCAGTGTTCAATAAATTATTTAATATAATATTTGAAATGGCTTGTTACTGTGTTTGTAACATTTATCCTCAATAAATTCCCTTTCTACAGTGATACTGAAGTGCCTAAGCCCAATCTTTAGATATTTAATATTTTTCCATTTATTTCTTTGTACTTCTACTCCATGACAATCCAGTGAGGAATACATTTCTTTTTACTACCCTGCATTTATCTGACAGTTATTCTTATTAGTTAGAATACAAAACATGCAACCGACTTATACAATATCATGTATTGTTATTTATTACCTACAAGAAATAAAATATAAATAATCAATATTAGCATTATCATTAGCTCAATCGACTGTACCAGTAAAAGCTGCTTAGATATATATACATTGGTAATATTCATTCAATAATATAATGGCATGAGACTCACAGAGCTTTTACTTTTGATAATTTAAATAGCTATTTACTCTGACATAGGTAGCATTTTCAAAGTAATATTTTTCACTAGGAATGTAGTTTTTTTTTGCAAGGTGTTATGGTCCCTGCTCCGGCCCCTGTTCTTCTTTCTTCTTTCTCCCTCCTTCTTCCTGTCTGTCATCTGTCTGTCCCTATTCTCACTCTCTCTGGTCTCTCTCATATCTCTCCCTCACTTGTCTCATGTCATCTCTCTCCTTGTCTTGTACCTCTGGCTCCCTCTGTCTGTCTGCCTGTCTTCCTCTCTCCTGTGTCTCTCTGCTCTCTGAATCTTCCACCTGCCTGCAGTCTGATTGCAGCAATGAGAATCAGCTGTTGTAATTAGCTCACACCAGTCACCTGTTCGCAGTTCCACTTCCCTGTATTGAAGCCAGCTCTGCCATTCACTCCCTGCTGGACCATAGACTCTCATATCCTGCATCAACTCATGACCACCACAGCTTCTCGGACACGACTCTGCCCTTGTACTCCTGCCAGTTCCTGTTTGGATTTCCCACCTGGACTCACCTTTCCCTGTTTGGATTCCCACCTCTGTTCCTATTCTGTCTCCAACCTGTGGATATTCTGTTCTGTGTTCTACCATCTCCAGAGTTCCCTGAGTCTGCTACATAGCCCTTCAGTTTAGTTTCTTCCCATTGTAAGTACCCTGATGGATTAGTTTAGGTTATTCATTTATGGTTTTCTTAGATTTCCCCTCAGTTGTTAGTTTAGAGTCTTTGTTGAATTTTGTAGTCTAGTCTGTTTTCTCAGTTAGATTTTTGCTTGTCAGCTTTCAGCCTTTTCTCCCTGCCTGTTCCTAGTTCCTCCTTAGCTTGTATCTCCAGGTTTTTATTTATTCTAAATAAAGTCCTTTCTCCTGTTATAACCAGTTTGTCAGCTTCTGTGCCTGCATGTGGGTTCTCTGACCCCTCCCATAACACAAGGAAGTATTGCTATTTATACCTCAGTAAATAATCCGGATAGTTCTTCCACTTATACATTTTTTGTAGATTTGAACTCAATTTCACTTCTGTTGTTTCAAAATTACAGTGCCTTCAAACAAGTTTCCCTCTTTTATTGCTTTTCACTCCGCCAAGGAACAGCGGAGTTATGTGATGATTGGTGTTTGTCTTTCTGTTTGTCTGTTAGCGATATTGAATCAACACTGACTAACGGATTTGGATGAAATTTTCAGGGAAGGTCAGAAATGACACAACGACCAAGTGATTACATTTTGGCAGTGATGCGGCTTATAATCTGGATCCATGAATTTGTTAAAGGTTTCTGTATCATTGCGAGATAGCCTTGCCACCCCAGTTCTGAACGATCTAATTCAAAAATATGTATATGAAAGATTGTGGCCGGCCGTAAAGAGCCAAATAAGCCGAATAACGAGCATGTAATTTTTACTAATGTAGCTAGCTAATGTTACAGAACGGCCACAGAAGGATGGTGGGGGATCGTCTGTGGAAGTTTTTCTTTTTCTTGGATAATTACACACTGGTTCTGACAACAGACTGTAAGTCAAACTAAATCACACATTCACTAAGACTTTACATGACATTAAAGTGTAACCAAACCCTCAGTCACACCAGGTTTTCATGCACTGTTTGAAAACTACATCCTGCTTGTTTAATGTTTTTTTTTTTTTTTTTATAATTTTGGTGTCAAGGTCATAACACCAACATTGTTTCATCATAATACAGTCATATCATTTAGTTCACAGCTGAAAAAACGTTTACATGTTAAGTATCTCTTTAAAGGTTTAAATTGTACACATCAGATTGTATCATAGTTAATAATGAAAATTATCAAAGAAAAAACATAATTCAGTCGGTGTGATTCTTCTAGGAGACGGTAAACAATGAAGGGAACCACCAGCAGCTTTTCCCAGCCTAAAAGAAGAGAGGAGATGGAGGAGGAAGAGTTCAGAGAAAGAAATGAAGGCATGCAGAGCTCAGACAGCGAAAGGTAAATCAGACTATCTCTGGTCCAGCTGGTCCACATGCTATGAATATTGTGTTAGTATAATATATCTGAGTAAGAGGTACAGCTGTTGCAATAATTACCTTTTTGGACAAATTATTATCTGATGTAGTTAGTCTTTGAATTTTAAGATGATAAGTAGATCCTCAATTCTTAAGAATATCCAAATATTGGAATTATAGAATCATTGTTAGATATGTCTCAAATAAAGAGCATCAAAAAATAAAACAACAAATCTAAGACAATAAATAAAATGATCTGGATGCTGACTCTGTTCTAGATGAATTAATAATGTAATCATTGTGGCAGGAAGAACATAAGCATAGATCACACAAATGCAGATTTCCCAAAACAGTGCATAAGAGAGACATTGTCTAGTCTTAATCTAATTTGTTGCTAAATTTTAGAAACATTTTTAACATATCTAGCATTTGGTTTCTTCAAAGTGTATAAGGTTGAATTTATTTCAGTTTAAATCTTTTCCCCTTTCTGCCAGACATATCAAATCACATATTCTGATTGGCAGCTAATAAGAACAACTCATGTTTAGGATTGGCTGACAAATACAAATGATATTTAATTATTGAACATACTTATTTCAGCAGTATTTGCGTCAGTTTGATAACGCTTGCAGGTTGGTTTCATCCAAATCCCTCATTCCATTTTGAGTGATGTTGCTAACAGACAGACAGACAAACCAATGCCAATCATCATGACTCTGCCAAGGCTCCGCCTCCTTGGCAGAATATATATATATATATATATATATATATATATATATATATATATATATATATATATATATATATATATATATATAAAAATAAAAATAAATTTATTTTTTTTTCTTTTTTTTGCACCACCCCCTAAAATGTATCTGCCACCCTATTGATTTTTCTCTAGATCTGCCCCTGGGTCACGCGTTTCGGTATCTGTGCATAACATGCATTACACACGCCTGTGCTCAGCGCAAAGTCATTTTGTTTGTGGGTACATCTATATTAAATTAATTTCTGCCACAAATTTTTTCAAGATTTCAGTTGTCGGAAATGATACGGCTGAGCAGCCTTGGAGGAGTACTGCACTCTCTGAGGGCTTGTCTTGTTGTAACATTGATTTATGGTCAGTTTATTTGGTGTTTTTATTTTTTTCTGACAAGAATTTACCCCCCAAAAAAGACTCTTTAATGTGAAAGTGAAAGCAAATTTCTATGAAGTATTTTAACGTAAAAAAAAAGTATAACTATAACGTCAACAATTCAAAATAGGCTATTAGTTGCAGGTGTCTCATCATGTCTCTATGGCTTCTCCAAAATTTTATGTGTGATGTTGCTCATTTGAGGCTTCCTTTTGGATACTGGCTTGGGAAAGCATTCAAACAGTGTCAGCAGAAGTAATAGCAGTTGCTTTGGTGGATGAAATAACTAGAGGATTTAGTAAACTAGGAAGAGCTATAAGCAATTAAGTTGTGGAGTATGAGAGCATTGTTCATTAGAGACTGGCGGTCAAAATTTACCACAACTTTGGCTTCAGGCTGCTCTGACATGATGATAAAATGGTTTAGTGTATCCGGTTTTGGCGGCAGCGCAACAGTATGTTTGCAAAGCAAGTCTCCCATAACTCCATTTGCTATATCTTCTGGCGTAACTATAGATATCTGCATTGTCGTTTTGCCCAGTCAAAACTCTAATTCAAGATATCTGTAATAATATTTTGATTAGTCACACTTCCAGTTCAAGATATCTATGATGTCATTCTCACCAGTTGAAACCAATGTCTAGAAAAGGACAATGTAGATATCTTGAATGAAGGGGAATTAAAGATGTCTTGATCTAGAAATAGGACTGTTTAAAATTAAACTGTAGATGTTTGAAACTGGAATTATAATTCGTCATAATTGTAGATATCCACAATTCATTTGCAGATAAATGCATCTGAATTGTAGACATCAATCTGTAGTGAGAAACCCCAAACACATGAATGGTTACAGCGACTGTCATTTGTCCTTGGAAGAAAAGCAATTGGGATATTTGAATTGTTCTTTTTGACTAGAAAGAGTTGAATTACCTGCAATACATGTGCAATTTTAGCTGTAAATTAGAGAGCCATACAATGAAATAAAATAAGAGGTGAACTCATCAAAATGCTGCAGTGAAAAACATCAGAGCAGGAAGACTTCTGCAATTCAACAAGGAAATAAGCTTTCAAGAATACAATCAGTGCACTCCACATGATTACAAGAGGAATGAATAAATTAGAAGAATTAGTGGCTCTCCTGTGTAAGCTTCAATTTTAACCTCTCCAAGACAGAGCAGATTGCATTAACCTATCATTAAGACATGTCCAAAAAAATAACCGAGTGCAAATATTGAAAAAATCCAGTAATGTGTGCTTTCCTCTGACAGAGATGTAGTGATTCCCACATGTTCTTCAGAAGAGTGAAATAAATTCATCCTGACTGACAGTCACTTTAACTCCCGAGGTCTGGTGTGTTTTGAAGCTCACTGAGTTATCTGATTGGGTGATGGCTGTATTTGGCTGACAGGGTTGGATTGGCAGAAATATTCCCAGGAGTAGCATTTATACTGAGTTTACATCACAGCGTGCCTTTGATTCACTTGACAAGCCGTGACAGCTGCACATGTAGAAATTTGTATTATAGGTCACGTCGGCAGGAGAGACACAACCAAACCACTCGTGTATCACTTCTGTGTGAGAGCACATAAATTACAGCGAAATCTCACCGCAAACTGTCAAAAATAAATGACAGTGACTAAATTAACACAATGCAGTTAACAGTTGCATAGTCTTAGCATAAACCGAATGCTTCTCCTCTCCATGAATTTACATTCCACCATTACATGCTACTAACTTTGTGTCTTCTCTTGTAGTTTGTATTTTGTAATCTCAGCAGGTATCTCTGGTATCTTCTGATCGGTTACTTTCCTTGCTGAGTTCCCCAGAGCTTATTTTTCTCTTATGTGTTGCTTTGCTCAGCTATCCTTTTCTCACACCCTTTTATCCTCACCCAGCCAGTCCAGGCAGATGGCTGCCCTCTCTGAGTCTGCTGGAGCTTTCTTCCTGTTAAAGGGGAGCTTTTTTGTCCCACTGTTATCATATTGCTTGTTCAAAATGAATACTTAGATTTGCTGAGTTTCTCTCAATATGTCACCCTATAGCATAATGATGCCACCGCCATGCCTCGATGTAGGAGTGATAACAGGAGGTGATCAACAGTGATTGGCATTCACCAGGTATAGTCTTATTTTCTCTTGTGGTTTGTGTTTTGTCCTCTCTGTAGGTATTTCTAGCTCAGGAGCTTTATGTTTCTGATCTGCTGTTGCTTTCCTCACCTAGTCCCCCCCGGGGTTATTTTTCTCTTATGTGTTGTTTTGCTCTGCTATCCTTTTCTCTCATCCCTTCAGGGTAAAAGGGAGTTTTTCACATCACTAATGCCAAAGTGCTTACTTAAAGCTAACAGTTGGATTTGTTGGATTTCTCTATAACATAATATTGTATAGTCTTTACTTCACTGTGTCCTGAGATGATTTATGCTGTGACTGGCACTATGTAACCCCCTAGTATGATGATGCCACCCCCTAGTATGATGATGCCACCGCCATGCCTCAATTTTGGAATGATATTGGGTGGTGATCAGCAGTGGCATCTGGCGCTATTCAGATGTAGTCATCTCTTCTAGTCTGTATTTTGCCCTGTTTGTAGGTATCTCTAGCTTGGGAGCAGCATGTTTCTGATCTGCAGTTACTTTCCTCACTCAATCCCCACTGCTTATTCTTCTCTTATATGTTGTTTCTCTCTCCTATTCTTTTCTCTCTCCCCTTTATAGCCTCCCTCCCTGAGCCTGATTCTGCTGGAGGTGTCTTCCTGTTAAAAAGATTTTTTTTTCCTACCACTTTTTACCAAAGTACTTACTCAAAAGGAATAGCTAGATTTGTTGGGTTCCTCACCGTAAAATAATATTGTATAGTCTTTACCTCACTATGTTGAGTGCCCTTAGATGATTTCTGTTGTAAAATGGTGCACTGCAACCCCGGTGGCATGATGATGCCACCGCCATGCTTCAACGTAGGAATAATATCAAGAAGTGATAAACAGTGACTGATGCTCATCAGACATACTGCTTGGAGTTCTGCCCGAAAAAGTTACATTTTTCTCACATCAGACCACAGAATCTTTTTTTCCACGTTCTCTTAAAGTCTGTTAAAAGCCTTTTGGCAAACTGCAAGCCAAACTGCTTTTTACTCAGGATGACTTCTGTCTAGCTGCTCTATTGTAAAGGCCTGATTGATGGAGTGCTGTTGAGGTAGTTTCCTTTAGGCAGGTTGTCACATCCCTGATGTGGACTTCTGAAGCTCGGTTAGAGTGACAGTTGGGTCCCTGGTCACCTCCTTGACCAAGACATTTTGTGCTCAGTTAATCAGGACGGATGGACAGACAGCTCTAGAATGATTGTTTCTCACTTTTTCCATTACACAATTACATAAGGCCACTCCACCCTGGGAACAGTCAAATCTGTAGAAGTGGTTTTATATTATTGCTATTGCTCTGTGCCCCACCACATTTTTATAGTGGAGGTCTACAGAGAGTTCCTTGGACCTTATTGCTTGGTTTTTTGTCCTGTCATGCAGTGTGAATTGTGAGGCCATGCGCTTTTCTAAACTCTCACCACTTCATTCAATTTGTCACAGGTAGACTACAATCAGGTCTCAAGGGTAGTCAAATCAAACAGTGAGAACCTGACTACACTCAGGAATGCAATGGAGTGCTACAATGAGGAGTCTTAATTAGAAATAAGAGACTTCAGTTTTTGATTTTTATAAAATTTGCATACAACTTTTAAAAATATCTCTTCACTGAGTGCAGTATGTGTGCAAAAATGACAATTTTGTTCATTTGAGAAGAAATCTACAGCACAATATATGTGTTAAAGGCCTGAATGCATTTTGATGCGCTATAGAGTGCATGTTATTGCAGATCTTTTTCCTAGTGAGTCCACATTTGTATACCTGCCATATATCAACCTATGCTGATGACTGTAAAAGTCTCCAGACGTCAGAAACTGTTTAGAGTATCTGTACACTTAACCCTTGAAATGATTTGCTGCATACATTTCATACAGTTCTTATACAGTTCTTCACCTTAACATGTCAACATCTTTTGACAGCCTTTTGAAGATCATTGGCATTAAATATTTAGCAAAGAAACAAAAACTGACAGACTATCAACATATCAATGCAGCCGGTTTTGATGTAGGCTTTGAAGTCTTGTTTTTCTTCTTTAGATTAAAGGTTGACGTACTCGTGGTCTTTTAAATGTCATCTATTGTTATAGTGACCCCCACTGGATTGATCTCCACAAAGTCTGACTTAAAACTGCTCTGTGTTGTGTATAGTCGGTGCTGGAAAGGCAAACAAGGCTAAACTTTCTGTTATTATAAATAATAACAGAAAAATTCTAACAGTTTGGAGACTGTTCCAACAGCTTTTATTTATTCAGATCAAAATTCACCAAGTGTTGGGGATGCAGAGGTCACGGAGTCGAACAGCTGCCACTACGTGAAAATATGGGGAATTATGTTGCAGAATCCATTAACAAATTATAACGGAGAGATAATTTGCCCTTTACAGATTTCATTCGCTTGTGAGTGTATTTCCAGAATTATGTGTGTGTTAATGGAATTTTGCTTTTTTTTTTTTCTGCGTCCTTGTTTTTGTGAATCTGCAGTTTACATTTTCTGGCTTTAGGTGTAGATTTTAGGCTCAAAAAGGGATGTTGAAACCACTGCAGACTAACACAGTCAGTTTTTATGCTTTCTGAGCTTTGCCTGTGCATCAGCAGAGGACTTTTAATGGTGGAAATGATGCAGAAGACAGAATGAATGCGGTTTAAACTCACAGGAAACCAGATGGCGGATACTCAGCCAGAGGGCAGCTGGGAAGCTTTTCCCTTCTTTCTTTCGTCTCCTGAAATACAGACTGTGTTTCTGACATTACCAACAAATTTTGCGCTTTAGCCTTATGCAGGAATGTCTTTAAATACAGATGATGGATTGAGTGTAATTTGCACATTGCTCAAGGCGCAAACATATTTATCATCAGGAAGTCGACTTGTTTCCTGGTGATAAATACTGCTGAATGGTGTTATTATCGTCACATTGAAGCCGAAGCAGCACCTCCCTCTGGCTCTACTAGCCTGTTAGACCGACACTAATGAGCAAACGTGGAATTCATGGTCACTAACCTGTGAGGAGACTGATTTAATTGTGGGAACTGATGCTGCCTGTGTGTGGAGTTCTGATGAATTGTTGCCCTCTACTGGACGCTTTCAGTGGTGCAACAGCAACGTGCTCACTGCAGGATTCTCATTAAAATTGTGTGGAGTTCATTTGTACATACAAATTATACAATTATGTATGTTGGAATATTATCAAATTGTACATGCAATGCAACTTCTGAAAACGCTCAGCTGCTTTATTTTACGCTGCAGTTGGGATTTGTCATTTGTATTGTTTTGTATCTGTGCTGTTTATATGTATAAATGAGATTTTGCTAGACAGCAAACAATATTTTATTGATAAAAATGAGCGAAGAGAGTCTAAATTAGACCAATTGTCAATAGATTTGGAACAAAATATCAATAAGGCAATGTATATCATGTCACTTGGTCTTGTAATCCAGGTGATGTGTGCCAAATTTGAGATATGTTCATTTTCAAGTATGAAACTTGGGTAGCCATTGCAAAAACACTTTCTATTAGCTATTTTGCTTGACGTCATATTTACTTGGCGACAAGAACTCCCTCGGGAGGATAGTAAAAGTAGCCGGGGTGTGTTTTAACAGTCTTGAAGACATTTTTAATACACAAGTTAAAAGGAAAGCAGAGTCTATTCTTATGGATGCTACTCATCCTCTTAATCAGGAGTATAAGTTGCTCCCCTCTCCCATTTCTTACTGTTTTATTTTTATTTTTTTTTTACATTTTTAAAACATTTCTTTAACATAGTTTTTTATTGTTTTTATGGTTTGCTTATTCTGAATGCTTGTGCATAACAAATTGCCCTTCAAGTGACAAATAATAAACTTGAAGTTGGAGTCAGTGGTGAATTCACAGACAAAACCCAGGCTAGACTTCATAATATTATGTCTGTTGCTGCAAGTTGTCTAGAGTCTTAAAAGTTTAGCCCTGACAAAAGTGAGTGTAAAGAGTTGAACAATATTCAGTATGACTGTCTTCGTTTAAAAAGACAATTTAGGAGCCTATTATAGAGATTACAGAATTACTTATAATGCAGAACTTTTAGGATATATTTCCCTTTACAAGGATTGCATCACAATAGATCACTTCTGCAATACACTGAAAAAGAATAAAATCACAATATTTGTTAAAAAAAAAGCAAAAACAAAAAAAGGCAAAAAGCAAGAATTATGTATTTATTCACTGCATTGTGCTGTCAATGTGTGTGACTGTGGATTTAGGATTAACAGAACACATGAAAGAGCAAAAAATCAATCAAACAAAAAAAGCACAGAAACTGTAACTGCAGTCAGAATAAAAAAAATGGGATTATTAGTAAGGCCGTACTTTCAAAATACATATTTAAATAAAGCTTAACAATGATCTGTATATTGCTATGTGAGCGTTGCCAACTTAACAGCCAATTTTCTGTTTCTGGTCCATATATTAGATTATTGTAGATGACTGTTTTGAGATGTATATGGAGAATCGTAGAACTACTGTATAATGACACCATCCTTATCACCATGAAGGCACCGTGATATCATAAGTGTCCAACATTTTGATCAAACTACCCTTTTAAAAAGCAACCACTTTGATGATTTCTGCAGTTTTATTGGAATTGGATATGTACAAGGTGAACAGCTGTAATATGACAGCGTATTAAACGGGTCATGAGTGTCTCTATTGTGACAGCACCATCGTTATTATTGATGAGTTACAACCGGGTTGATTTAATGTGTCAGTCATCAAACTGACATTCATGCTCAGTCTTCAAATCCACATAAAGCAAACTGATTATTGGCACATGCTTAGAAATCTCAAAATTTCAAGTAAAAATTGTAACAACACCATCAATCTGTTGAAATCGCTAGCTGCAATTATTTAAAAACGTCCCTTCCCTCCCATTATAGAAAATTAGCAGGTCAATATGCTCAGAAAAAATACTTGGTTTCACCTCGAAGGCATCAGCAGAACTGGAAAAACAGAAAAAAAAAATGAAGCATTATAAAATGTCTCTTTATTCAGTTTTTCAACAAAACACAGACGAGTGGCTGAGAAGAACTTACCTTCCAGCGGTTGCCACACTCGTTGCACAGAACAAATGTGGTCATTGGCTCGTCAGCGCTGCGTGTCTGCACCTAAAACAAACACACATGGGAGGTTTGTTGTGAGCAAAACACAACACTGAAGCAGTTTATATAATCCACAACTGAATAAAGCTGTAACACAATCAGCTGGGAGTATTTATGGAATATGTCAGGCCAGTACTGGCGTCTCATAGCTGCACTTACACACAAATAATTATTAACAGGCTAAGAGTGGTTTCTGCAACAGTAAATCATTTCTTATTTTTCTTTAACGAAAGGCAAACAGCTGATAAAAACCATATATGAAAGACGCAAATTAACTCAAACACATCATGCTGTGACAGTTTTTGCTGCTTGACACAAAAAGAGACCTCACACGTTTCTCATTTCCATAACTAATCTACTAGTCTGTCTGACAGAAGAGAATTTACCCAGATTTAAGGCTTCTTGGATAATTCTGTTTTTTAGAACTTTATTTACAAGATACAGAAATCTGTTGATATGTGAACTCCACATGTGCACAGCAAAATGAGACACAAAGAGAAGAAAAACACTGAAAAAGAAGATTTGGTTGGAAAAAGAAATGCAGCATCAGTTGTGTGGAATTATTTTGGCGACAGAAAAGATTATGTTGTACAAAGACTGGTACTCTGTTGGCGTCGTCTTAAAACTGTTGCCACCACACGGAGCAACACAACTAATTTGTTTGACAAGTTAAATCGGCATCAAAAAAATCTGTATGACTAGTGCAAAGCCAGATCTGAATGCCAACCAAAGCCAAAAAACACTTTTTGATGCCTTTGCCAGAATTATACCACATAAGAAGGCTATTTTCAGTTTTTTTTTCCGATATAGATATGCTTTCCAACAAAATCCCCCCAATCATTCTAGAATGAGTCATTCTTTTCCAAATAGAGTTATTCAAACCAACTGGTGACTTTTTGTTTTCATATTGCAATAAATCCACTGCTCAAACAACTAAGGGAACATTTAATCATCACAGTTCACACCACTTCAACTAAACTTCTGAGATATCGATCTGTCCAGTTCAAGCGTAAGTGATTGGTCCTTCCCCTCCTCTGTGGGTAAATAATTTTGGTTTCACTGTCCATTCTTACATAATTTTGTTCTCAATAAATTACAGTGTGATTTCAGTGTTATCTTAAATTTTCTGAGCAGTGTATAAAAATGTATGTATCACAGAAAGAAAACATTTTGCGATGTCAGTTTATTCCAGTATCATGCAGCCCAATGTTATAGTATCCATTCCAAATCCGTCATAAATACCAGGTAGTGTAACGCACATTATAATTATGTAAAGGTATTACCTTCTCTTGCAGATATTTTTCTAGCTTGTTGTTCTATCATTACATTTGTCATACTAGTTAAAATATTCTGAAATTACACTTGAACCTAAAGTTGAACTTACAGAAACAATATGACACAAGCTGCTGAACACTCTATATAATATTTTGAAAAGTCCTACTAAAGCTAAACTTCATCTCACTTGAGAGGGTTAGCTGTGCATTTCCATCTGCTCACCTGGTTGTAGGTGCAGTTCTTCTTCTTGCACTTGCTGCACTGCAGCAGGTCGGTGGTGGTGCCTCCAGTTTTGGCCATCTGGTGCTCCCTGATGGCCTCCTGGGTGAGAACGTTCCTCAGCTGTTTCAGCTCGTCGCTGGCCATTTCCTTTAAAAAGGAGACACGGCAAGGAAGCGATGGAAGGAGGAAACAGGAATGTCAGGCGTCATCATGCACAAAAACAGAACAAGGACTTGATCAAGGAGCAAAGAGTGAAGTTGCGTTTTCTCGTACCTCAGCAGACATGGTGGCGATGCGATGTAAGTCGATGCTTCCTGCGAGGACGTTTCTGCGAAGTCCGGGGTTCTTGGGGTCCTTCAGGTTGCTGATGCGGCTCCGCACCCTGTTCTTATATTTCATATCAGTGGCCTTTGTCTCCTGGTAGATATGTGCGATCACACAGTCAAGGGCCTGTTAATTCTACTGTAGAGCATGTGTGATAGTAATCATATGAAACAGATGAATCACTGAAACCAAACCCTAGCTGTGAATAATTCACTAAACTGAAGGATATGATGTTCAATCTCCACTGCCATCCCATCACAGTTAGCTCCAAAGTCTTTGTAGTCATCTGTGAAGTGCAGAGAACATAATTTGCATCAATCAGCCAACCACATTCATATCCGAGTGTGCTCCACATGCAGCGTTTTTAAATATGGATATTAGGACATTAGTGGCTGCTGTCAGTTACAAAGTGTGGCCTCACTGTCGGTGCGCAGAGCAGCTGAAATCATCTCAATGCACTTGTCTCTGACGGAGTCTCCGGTGGAAAGGTGAGGGGACAGCGGACCCCCAGAAGAGCTGAAGCTGGGCGACATCGGGCTGGTCGGGGTGGTGGGGGTCTTAGGGGCTTCAATTTTGCCTTTCCTGTAGAAAAAAAATATATAAATCAGTTTTATCATCATTTAATTTCATTATAGACTGTTTAGCACACTTAGAGCACTTTTCAATTATTTATAATTTCATTTAACACTTTTTATCCAAAGCGATGTACATCAGAGTAGATACAACACAAGCAAGGGTCTAGTCAGGAGAAAACAACCTGAATAAGTGCCACAAAACACATTTATCCACTTTCAACAGAGCACCACTCCTAAATATCAATGATGCTTCATGAATTTTTAAAAATATGTATAAATAATAACCGTTGTGTTCGTTTGGAGTTGTTTCTTACCATTAGCTAGTTGTCAAACAGCAACACCCAGTTCATCAGCATCAAATCAAAATTAATTCAAAATGAATTATTTTTATAGCACTTTTAACAAAAAAATAATTCCTGTGCACATTATGAGACAAGCAATAAGGAAAAAAATGCAATAAGCAAGACAGAAAACAGGATGGAAGCTTGCAGGATCAAGTACTAAAATATTAGGACCACTAAGAGCAACCAAACAACACTGAAAACGTGTACGTCTTTAGATTTTTCCTAAAAATGTCAACATAAGGAGACCATTTAATTGCAAGAGAAGGCATTTCCAAAGCTTTGAAGCTGCCTTCAAGCCTTACTTTGTTTTATCCTGAGCTAGACTGAATATAAAATAGTCATGAGGCTCTACACCAGAGGTTCAATTTCTCAAAATTTTAAGGCTTATGTCACCACATTTCAGGTGAATTTTACTTTAATATTTGACTCTATGTACCTTTTACTCATTTGAATGAAGCAACATTTTAAATTCGTTGGAAGAATTAAAAAGCTGAACTATTATAATACACTGCAGACACTATTCCTAATGTCAACATATATAATAGAAATTGTCATTATTTGCATTTAATTCATAGTTAAATTCAATATACATACAAATAAACATATCTTTGTTGTGACCCAGCTGCTGCAGCTTATAAATACAGTACAATGAAGTCTAGTTTCTGTATTACACTGAGTGACTGTTGCCTTATTTTGTGTTTATTTCAGTGAGTAAATCATTTTATACTTGGAGTAAAGACACCACTGCAAAACTTATTGCATTTAAGCAGCAAACTTGAAAACTCTCCATATTAAACCATTGGATCCACCCCAAAAAAAATCTGCTGGATTGAATGTGACTGCTTTGGTCCATTGATTTTACCACAGAAGCTGTGAGTATTCAGCTCAACTGTCTGCCTGCAGAAAAGCATTCAGGATAATCAGCTACATAAGACCAATGGCACGTCAGACCAGGTAAATTATTGATGAGGTTACCACTGCTGTGCCTGATACATCAACTGCATGCAGCCCCTCCCTTAGTTTGGAGTCGGCTGCTGTTCGGTGAAGCTGCTGTGATCAAGTCAGAGAATCGAAAGCAACAGTCTGACAGCAGATCTTAAGGTTTATGTGCAAGCTGGTGATGATGGAGGAGATGGAGCTCAGTTGTAGCAGTGTAAGATCTGGATTTCAAGAGGCGGAGGTCGGCTCCAGTGAGCTCTGGTCCAATTTAAACCCTGAGCAGCAGCAGACAAGACTATTAAAATACCTGTCGATGCTGTCAGTAGAGGGCTTCCTCTGTGGAGGTCTGGGCTGAGGAGGTTTGGAGCTGTGAGACTCTCTCCTTGAATAATGCAAAACCAGAGTCACTCATGTCATTTTCCCCTTGTAGGAAATCTACAAAATCTTTTGTTATGAGGTCAGAAGATGACAGCAGATGAAATGAGTCTCATTTACCTTTCAGCTGTGAGCTTCTTTGCTGGTGGTGAGCTGCTTTTCTTTGAATCAGTCGATTCCCGTCTAAGTAATGAGACACTTTGAGTAAATCTGCGTTTAATCTGGATTTGATGTTCCAAGTCTGACTGGGATTGAAGGTTATGTAAACCGCCCCTACCTGTCAGGTTTGGACTCCGTTGAATGACGTTTCACAGGTTGGCTGGACTTTGAGTCACTGGAATCCTTCCTGCAGCAGAAAAAACAGATCTGTGACACTAACAACTAATTTTGAGTACAGAAAACACACACACACACACACACACACTTGGGTTATTGTTGAACTGTGGAACTCCTTTCCACACCTGTGCTTTTCTTTTTTCACCTCCAAACTGGGCTTTTTGGGAGGAGGCGGTTTAGAGTCAGACGAATCTTTCCTGACAAAAGGAAACGTTAGTGTGATTTTGAACCAAATCCAGCCGCCGAGAGTAAAAACTAGTACTCATCTCCTCATGCACTGAATGTTTTTCCAGAGCCACAAAACCATCAGAGTACAACACCTGCAGTTCAACAGACATTTTTGCGCTCATGACTTGCCAACCTTTCTCTCTTGGCTTCATCTGAGTGCTTTTTAGACACTTTGCTATCCACTGAGTCTTTCCTGCAACAAGAACAGCAACAGAAAAGCATCAGACACCAGCTAAAAGTGCCAGAAGGCTTCCAGTAATACATCACCATACTAATACAACGCCGCAGTTTTAAATGTAAAACTAAAGCAAAATGGAGATTACAGTCTGAGGTCACTGCTCCTCCAGCGACAACAGGAAACTTAATTTTCACAGACGAATGAGAGACAGAATCACTCCCAGATCGCGGACCTGTCTTTCTTTATGTGGTCTGACGTCTTTTTCTGCGGGGGAGGCTTGGAGTCTGTAGACGCCTTCCTGCTGCAGCAAACAACACAAGGATTCAATGCAGGGCAGAGAACTCCAAATGTAATTATGGGTTATTTTCTCCAAACTATTCCATCTCAGACACTCCATGCAGAGAACTCATCCGATCCAGACCTGTCTTTTTCCTTTTTCCCATCCAGTGAGGGACGCTTTGTCGGAGGAGGAGGAGGGTGAAGGTGAAGAGGCAGTGGAGGAAGAGGAGCGTTGGGGTCAGGAGGCTCCTTTCTAAATGAAAAGACGCCTTTGAGCTACTGCACAATGGGAGCGAGGGAAATATCAGAGTGATGCAACACGAGTGGGCATGCAGGGCCTGACCTTGGAGGAGGAGGATGAAGGTGAAGAGGAAGAGGAGTGATCGGAGCGTTTGGGTCCGGCGGAGCTTTCCTGATGTGAAAATTCAGCATTCGTTTGAGTCTCTTTTTTCGGCACAGTTTAATTTTAAAAACTCATGCACCACAGTAGGGACAGATAGATTATTGTGGCCGATATTTGGCATTTTCCCGATATTTTTATTGACCGATTATTGATAAATTAAATGTGCTACTTCAGGCCTGATGCAGCCTTCTCCGTTTGTCTATAAACACCCTGGGGTCTCAGAAATGTCGCTCAAGCAGAAAAACTGAATCAACTCCTCTCACAGTGGCTAAGGCTAAGCTAACAGCTACGTTAGAAGGCCGCTACAGATTAACCTGAAACAGAGTCTGGAAAATAATGCTTTAAGATCTGGATGTTAGTGGGGAATAAAAGTGAGAAGACACTAAAAGATTAAGAAAATAGAAGAACAGCAGACATAACTGCAGAAGACAAACTGATCAATCTCAATCGATCCTACATAAACAGAGGAAAGTGTCCTAATTTAATCACTCCTATTTCTATTTTATGTATTCAGTCACAGTCACCCTTATTGATGATACAAAGGTTCCCTGCTATCTCATGTTGTAAATTCATTATATGTAATGTATATCGGCTCCAAATATCGGTCATCTGTCTTTCTTGATTACCAATAATCAGCATCGATATTGGCCCAGAAAAGAAAAGAAAAAAACAAAACGTATCAGTCGACCTCTACTCCTGACCTCTCTTTCTTTACTTCCACCGAAGGCCGTTTGGTTTGCGGGGAGCTGGGTCGAGGAGGACGAGGATGTCGGGAGGAAGAGTCTTTCCCGTCCTTCCTGAACACATGTCACAACAGCACAGATCAGAGTCCCAGATGATGCATCATGCAGCTGCTGGAGCACATAAACACACACCTGACCGACTCATCACAGCATGCACGGTGCACAGCAGGCGTGCGGTTAGGCCATGACTTCAGTTATAAAACTGCAGGAGCAAATGTCAGCGCATGTGAGTAACTCGGTCAGTTTTATGTCATGCAGTAGCAGCAGCAACTTTCACTCTGTCGTGCTCTTCGGCTCCGGAAGTCCTGACCTTTCCTTTTTCACGTCCAAAGACGGACGTTTGATGGGAAGAGGAGGCCGAGCGTGTCGAGGAGGAGACGGGAAGCGGGTGGGATACAGAATACTGCTGTCCAACACTCCTCTCCTGGAACAAATGATTCATTCTGAAGCTCCACTGCAACTCCATGATGTGTAATTATCACTTTTTGAGTCATTACTTCCTCACCTTTCAAATATCGGTCTGTGAGCGTCAGTATGCTTCTCACTGTCTCGCTGCATCGTGTTAATCGGCCTCTCGTGTCGACTCTCTTCCCTGCATTTGTCCTTCTTCATGTCACCTGAACCGTTGTGCTTCTTCAGCTCCTCGGGGTGTTTCTCTTTCTTGAGCTCTTCCACATGTTTCATCTTTTTCGGCTCCTCGAACGGTCTTTCTTTCCTCTGTTCGGACTTGTGTTTTTCGCCTTGCTGGTCCTGCGTGTGCTTCTGTTTCTTGTTATCCGTCTCCGGTTTGGGACTTTCCGCAGGTTTCTCTTTTCTGATTTCTTGGAGATGCTTCTCATTTTGCAGGTCCTCGCGGTGCTTTTCGTCCCTTGGGTCATCCACGTGCCTCTTTTTGTGTTCGTCGTTGTGTTTTTCTTTTCTATCAGAGGGTGTTTTGTCAGGATCTGAGTCGTGTTTGGGTTTGACATCCAGTCTCCTGTGACTAGCAGAAGGAAGAAGGAAGAATCATGTTTACCTCTGATCAAGAGCTAAACATTTACCTGTTTTCTGTCTTCCCCATTCAGATGGGAGTGATACCAAATGCAGAGATTTTTTTTTATATTAAAGAAATCACATATTCAGTGTAAATTTCTGACCAGCAAAGGTGATATTGATACCAGCTCAGCTCCCTAAAAGGAAAAAAAATTCAGTGTACATGAGGCATTAGAAGAGAAATATCATTAATTTCATGATTTTTTTAATCTAAACTTAAGATAATCTGTTAGAGGTGCTGATGGTATATTGTAACTATTTCTATTTTTTTTTATTTTACTTAACATTTCAGCCTCAGCGACAGAACAAGACAAATTTAATATCTCCTGCTTTTATCTGTTTTATTTTTTTCCTTTTCCCACATGGATAACATCAGTCTACCTACAACTGTCAGAGGGTAGAAAATTGTACTTTTTTAAAACGGTGATGCAATTAAACAACAAAGAAATGAAAATGCAACGTCTTAAAAGCTGCCACGGCGCAGACACAAATTATTTCTTATTATTTTTGCATCATCCTTAAACAGCTGCTGTGTTGTGACCGCCAGGGAGTAATTGGCCTCGACAGTTTCTTTGATTTTGTAATAGTTTTAAGAGCTTTTCAACAGAGCTGTTGTCACTTTTGAGGCTGACATTTTTCTCAAGGCCAATAAAGAAAAGTGCTGTCTAAAAGCCTAGTGTAATGGAAACTCAGCGGTCTGGCTCTGACTAAACAGGCCTTGGAGGTCTGCAGAACTTTATTTCGTAATGCATGTGCTGTGTCTGAGACGTCATGCACCTGTGTCCATGCAGCAGCTGCAAAACCACTGACCTGCTGTGTCTCTCTGAGGGGGAGCTGTTGGAAGACGCTGCCGTTTTGCCGGAGTCCAAGCCGTTTTTCATTTCAGTCGGTTTCTCAGAGTTAGAATGGCCAGAGTCTGCGTGAGTGCGTGTAGGAGGAAGAATCATATCAGCAAATCATCTTAAGTGCTTCAGCAGAAGGCAGCTGGACTTTTTTTTGGTTCTTGTATATGTTTCACTTTCATTCAATAGGCTTATTCCATTCTAAGTCACCAGGTATTTATTCTCAACCCCAAATCAAGTGACTCAAGGCTGATTTGTGACCGACTCACATGATTTAAGGTGTGGTTATGAAACTGGGGAGGGATCTCAGGACTGCATTATAAGTACCGGATAAGTGGGGTCCTAGTCTGACATCCCAGGCTGCTCATTTCAGTCATTTCATTTCATTTCTTCAGACTTTGCCCTTCTTTGTGCAATTGGTGTGCTATTGTTTTCTTTATGATGGGAAGCAAAGACAACCTCCTGGCAGTGACCTATCACACTGAAAATTTAAACTTTTGCCAAGGATTGTGATTGTGCAGTGCACACAGTGGATCGCACATTTTAATGACAGTGCTTGTAGCCTTGCATGCAAATTTTCCACCACAACTATTCCACCTCAAATTGCTTTAACAATTTCTTTGATTTTGTAATTACTTTAAGTGCTTTTTGACAAAGCTGTCACTTCTGAAGCCGACAAGAGGCTGTGAGTCTGCAGATGTGGGGGTGAGACTAAATACCTCGACTCCCCACCAGTCAGTCAGAAACTTCTTCAATGAGAAGTGAAATGTCTTCAGGAACTGAAAAAGAAGTCTAGCTGTCCTCTACTGAACTTTAACTTACTATGACTGAGAATCTACACAGACATATCAGCAAATCATTCAGTCTGCTAATCTGTTTATTGCACAAACTGCTGTAAATCCATGTGTATATAAATCAGTAAATCTTTACCCAGAAGTCTTTTCCAGTCTTTTATGAGGACCTTTGCCAAAGCAATAACTTCTTCATCCGTGCAGTGCTTCCTGATACCATTCACAGACATGCCGATTCTTGTTTCCTGACAAAACATTACACACAAAAAGCACATTGTGAGCTTTAGTGATGGTGCATTTATGTCAGCTGTCGTGTTGGTGTAAAACTGAGTAAAAATGGTAAAACTGGAACACACCTGGAGAAGTTTAAGTGTCATATTGAAGCCTTGGAGTTCTTTCAGGAGGTCCATAGCGCCCTCCTGCACACATGAAATATAGCTATTGTTACTTGTAATGTGGAATTAGTCCATGTGTTCTTTTAGAAAAATGTAATAACGGTGTGAAATGCAGATTTGACAGCATGCAAATGTGAGCTCTGCGGAAGGAAGCAACGGTTTCACTTCTGCATTATTGTGCTCATCTGCAAAATTCAAAACATGCATCACGACAGACATTAAATAAGCCTTTTTTCCGCCGTGACTGCAGCTCATCCTGACAACAAACTAGACGTTACTGCAGCAGCATTCTGGTCTGCAGCCCTCTAGTTGAGCTGTGCAGGAGCGCCATGAAACATTGCCGTGTTTGCAGATTTAGTCACAACACACGCACGACCTCACTCCCAGGCCGCGTTGTTTACTTTCCGTTGTACACAATGAATTACTCCTCAATATGTCAACCAGAGGAACGTCTTTGCAATAGGAAAATTTAACCGACAAAATGAACTCGACCTACAGATTAGAGGTTGCAAGATCATGCGAGGGAAAAATACGCAAACCCCTGCGCCAAACACCTGTTGATCATTTGTTACAGTACAGTCAGGCTCGTGTTACACTTCTGCCAACTTTCCAAACGCACAAATTCACCAAGAACTCAATCGAAACTTCGAGGAAGCTTATTTCACTTTTGTCGGGGCCTTCTGCGCAGCACGAGGTGGCAGGACAACGCGCCACCTGTGGGTGTCAAAATAGAGTCTCTCACCGTGTTATTTCTAGACACCATCTTGTCCAGTTTTTTTGCAATCCGGATGAGATCTTCCTCTCGAGTCATCGCTGCATTTAGTCCGCCTTAAACCAGTCACTTACGTCGGCTGGGTGCTTCTTAAAAGCAACTTTCAAATAGAAAAAGTTCGGATCTACTGCAGGTCGGACTTTACGCACGGCGCACTCCATTCAGCCCCAGAGGCGTGTCCTGCTGCAGGATCCCAGCTGACCACCGCGACATATGACAACAACTAAATATAGACGTTGTAGTAGACGTATGGACAACACAAATAGCTGCACTCAAGGGTGATTTATGCGTAAAACCATTTGTTAAACCTGAAAAACACTCCTCAAATCAACCAGGAAATCAGTGACTTCACTTTTTCTATCTTGAATCCTACTGCCTGTTTTATTCCTCTGTATTCTGGTTGCGTTATACCACTTCGTGTTTAAGATTCTCCACTCAAACCAGGTCACTGTCTAATGATTAATCTTTCCAGATTGAAAGCAGAGCGCAGTGTGCACTCAGCTTATTTGCACACCAGTACCAGCTGCAGCTGCTGTGCCAAAGAGCAGCCTGACACTGGATCAGTGTACTACCTGTTTACTATCTCACACACAACTTCACAACACAAGATACTCACTTAGTATGAATCAAAGCAGAAATATTACGCTTCTTTTTTTTTTTTTTTACTGTAGAGAATAAAGTTAATGTTGTTTAAAAGGGGGGAATGCGCCTGGGGTTGTTTAGACGTGTTTGCCACCAGAGGGCGCTGTCAACTAGACTGAAAACACTTTTCAGTTTCTATTTTCTGTCACTGCTCCTGATAGATTAAAAAAAAAAAAAAGCTTGTGCAGGGTCCCTCAAGTGAGCCTTTTCAACAATATTTAGATCTTATTTTGAAATAACCTGTTTGCAGAATACATATGATTGATACGTGCAATATTGCACATTTATAAGACCTTGTATATTTTTGGTTATTTATTTACTTTTCTACTGATATTCCTTAAATGTTTGCACTATCCCCTTTGCTCATGTATCCATGTAAATTTCCCCACTGTGGGATTAATAAAGGCTTATCGAATTGAAATATTCAGAGCTGTTTTCCAAAAAAATCCAACGACACCCAGTGATGACATTATCTTAATATTGATCCGAAGTTATTTTATTTCACATGACTTGAGGCTGTATTTGCACCAGTCTGTGTTGCTCACACTCATCCTTTGAGTGCCGTGACTTAGCAGAGGTCGTATAAACAAACATTCAGGGAATAAAGTGGCTGAAAATTACTTGAGCAAGTGCTTTCTGCAAGGTCCTTTGTATCCATGTAAAATGTGTTTGTATCACATCTCTGACAGCTTCTTGGAAACAGTCGCTTACAGGCTGTTTTCATAGGAAAAGCCTTCTCCAGAGGGAAACACGCTCCCACAGTTTAAAGGCACAGCTTTTACTCCCACAGTCCACCGGGAGCTGAGGCCCCGACACAGTTCACATCTTAGAGACGTTCCTGCTGCTCGACTTTCTGCACTGGGAGGCGAGTTCAGTTAGTTTTTGAAGTTAGATCACATGCTGAAGAGGCTGAATCTCTCTTGTCTAGAAATGTATCCAGCAGTTTATATGGGCACAGTTTATGTAGGCAGCAATGCTCCCTGACTTAATTGTATATCATTACAGAACAGTATTGGTTGGAAAAGTTAAATGCCTGCCCTAAAGGTAAAGTGCAAGCTTTCAGGATTTTCAGGTTTTTTTTATTGTGCTCAAATTTGAAGCCCTGGAATATGAAGCGAGGCCTATTAATCCCAATGCAAACTGCGACACTGTTGTTTGTAGTGCAGGGATTTGAAAGATAACTGTGTTAATGATGGCAGGTGAAAGTACAGGCTCAGAGCTTGTCTCGAGCAAAGCGTATTATCTCTTCACAACGCTCTTACACAACAGGCTGAGCGTACAAACCTCCCACTGAATCTGCCTCGAGAAACACCGGTGTGTCCGGCAGGTAAAGACGAGAGCCGGTCAGCTCCAGAAGTGGGACGTGCTCGCTGTGAGGTAACAGAGGAAGCAGGGCAAGAGGAAGAGGACCGGTTATCGAGATAAACATCCTTTAATGCCGGGCACTTAAACCGTTGAGTTGTGGTAAAGCAGAGGATGAGGTGGGAAAAAAGCTAAGGCCCTCTTGTAACCTCTGACCCCTTTCCCAGGCTCTCAGACTTAATAAACTGTCTGATCTCTTCATTCTTAGGTAATGTGCTCTGTGGACAATTTGTTCCACCAGCCTTGTTCTGAAACCTTAAATTAAACAGATGCACTACATATTAAGATGGATTTACTTTCCCTTCAAACTGTACAGAGGAGAGGTGGTGGAAAAATTACAAACATTAATTCAAGTCCCAGTGCAGTCACAAAGTTTTTTATCATTTTATGCTACTTTAGACTTCTATTTCACATCAATTCGGGCAAATACTGCACTTTGTACTCATTTGTAGATTATGATTTTATATACAAAGCATACATTTAGTTTTTAGGATAATTAGAGGACCAGTATGGCTTTTATATCTGTCCATTAACCCTTTACATCCTGGACGTACCTGTACGAGGACCAGGCTGTATCTGTATGAATGTTTTTATAGTTAGCTTAGAAACATTTTTCTTCTGTTAATTTATCATAAACTGATGCATTTTACTGTGCTATGACACATAAAGGTATTCTATTATATTCTCTTCTATTCAAGCTATTCTATTCTAATCTATTCCATACCATGTAACCTGCCACCTTATATCAAAGCTTGGCTGAATAGATAAGTAGACCCACGCGGTATTACTATGGTAAAACAGGTGTAGCATTCATTGTGCTTCATTTCTGTTGAGTCAGGTTTGTGAACTTGCAGTTGATCCATTCATTCATCCATTAACTTCCTCTTATCTGGAGTCATTGTGGCAGCAGGCTAAGCAGGGCATTCCCAACACATTTCTTCCAGCAACACGTTCCATTTCCTCATGTGGGATCCCAAGACAGAATGTGACAAATTTGCAACTGTTTTTTTTTTTTTTTTTAAATAGGTTCAATAGCATCAGTGTTTACTGACTTAATGTTATTTAATAGGCAGAATTAAAACTGTAAATTTTTTTGTTGGAGTTTTTCAGCTGATGATGTGAACAGTGAGACTTACAGTGTTTACTAAGTGTCTGAAATCCATAAAAGAGCCACAATGATGGTACTTTGATAGTGAATTAATTAATTGATTTGAGTCTTTTTTTTTTAAACCAAAAATTAGTCACATTTCTGTGATTCCAGCTTCTTAAATGTCAATCATTTCTAGCTTCTTTAATACACTGTGACATTAAACTGGACATTTTTTGGGTTGTGGATAAAATTAAACATTTGAGGATGTCATCCTGTGCTTTGGGAAACACTGATCACCATTTTTCACCATTTTTGAACATTTTATAGACCAAACAACTAATCAGTTGATCAAGAAAATAATCGATAGATCAATCAACAGTGGCGATAATCATTAGTTGCAGCTTTAATCCACAAAGCTCAAGGCTGTTCAATTCAGCTTCACAGTTTTGCAGCTGTTACTGACTGAATTTAGGTGGAAAAATAGCCAAAGGTTTAAAGGGTTAGATATGAAGCTGCAACAAGTAGCCGGTTAGTAGCTCAGCATTAAGCTATGGCAAACAACGCAACAAACAGACACAAAGCCTCCAAAAAACCATGGCATGCAGAATTTTTTAATTAACGATACAAAAAATATAATTTGTTCATGCAGTGAGATTAAGAGGTCTGATAGGCAGATTCCAGTTGTTAAGTGCTTGTTTGGTGCAGCTTCATATTCAATAATTGTAACAAGAAAACAGTTATTTTCACAAATTGTCCAACTATATGTGTGTATTGTCATATTGCTTTAAGAAAGGCATCTTGGTACATCTTCCATCACCACAGAGGAAATGAATGTACAGAAAATTAGACATGTAAAAAATAAAGCAAGAAAGATGTCACTCCTTTTACAGAAAGAAACAAGCTCCTGGTGATTTAGTTGTTGTTTTCAGTGAACGTCCCTCACTCCAGATTCCTGGTGGCTCTCAGGCTTTACATAGTTACATAACTATGCATCTGTGTGCGTTCCCATACGCTGCACTGAAGCACCCTGAGCCTCTGCTGCTGGGTTTCACAGTCTGTCATTAGCCTCTCGGGTCTGACCACATCAAGTCCTATCTTGTCTTTGTTTGTGAGCGCAGTAGAAAGTTAAAGGCTGGTCGAGCAGACAGAAAGAAAGTGCTCCTGCCTCCCTTTACTGTGCTCTGCATGCCTCATGCTTAAATAGACAAAGATCCAGCAGGAACATCCACCAGTCGACTCTCCTCTCGGTGCACCTCGCCCAGAGCTGCTGCTGTCTCTGCCTGTCACAGACCAGAGACGCCAGGCCCGTGCAATTATGGCAATTTTTGGATGACATCAGACCAGAAAATGAATGATTTCATTTAGCTGTCAATTTTTTCTTTCTGGATCTGGTGTAGGATGCAGAACCTATAATAGAACATGTCAAAACAGAGTGGGAGAATTGTTTAGACGTTCACATCTGCAGTTGGCTGGAAGGTAATCCCAGGCTGGTGGGGTTGGTTCGTCTGTTAATAATGACCACTGTTCGCTGCCGGCGCTCGCAAAAAAGCAGGCTGAAGCTCTCGGAGAGGTTGGACCACCCAAAGACTTTAAGAACATCCTTGTACCTTCAGCTGTGTCTAAGTCTCTATTTACCACCACACACACGCACACACACACACCAAATCTGCCATATCCAACACTATTTTGGCGGTGCCACGGTTTTAGGCTACCTTTGACCAAAATAACCGGTGGTGCCACCGTTAGACACAATCCAACCAAAATAACTAAATGACTAAGTGAACTAAATCTGAATTATGCACTGAGCAGGAGGTGTTTAGCCCCATTCCTGACTACAAAAGTACCATTACCATGCGTCACATCACAAAGAAGTGAGACAATGATTCACTCTATAGCTGAATGATGGATACCCCAAAGATGCCTTTAAAGGCAGCGAAAGGCTGGAAAGGGATATGTAAAATATGTACTATAACTTATGCACAACCGTCAATTACACACTGGCACACTGGACAGACACTGAGTCATTTGTATAGTGTGTCTGCAAAAAGATCCTGTGGTTCTTCCCAAGGCTGCGATTTTATCTCTGAGCTCTTTTCGTTTGAGCTTCGGCTTTATGCTGACAAACAAGTGCATAACCCCTTTGGTTTGAGACTGAAGGATGGGGAGAAAAAAAAATCCTTCAAAATACAGAAACAAATCAGCCTGTCACGAACGTAAGAGCAGCTCAGAGGAATGCAGCAATTTGGTGCTTCAGTGCCATTAAGCCTGATAACTCTTGATTCAAAAACTCTTAATAGGATTCACTGGTTGCGCTGATTGCTATATAATCAAGCTGTTTACAAACACCGCATTGGACGAGCTCTTCCGATCAAACTGTGTTAATGGGCACAGCGGAGTTCCTATGCTAACAGCTAAATTGTGTTAGTGTGTAAATCCCCTCTTAGTCTGATTTCCTTTTCAACGGCCCACTAATCCGGTCAGGGCACCAGAGTTCAGAACCTGTGACATCTAGTGTGCCTTTTTCCTCCCGCTGTGTTGGCAGCTTTTGCAGTGTTTTCTGTGGGAATCCCATCCTGTAGACAAACTGTTGTGATTCAAGGGAAGCAGGAATTAGACTCCAAGTGCCAAATAAACCGGTAACTGTGCATACTGTACAAAGGTCCTCTGAATCCACAGTCACACACAGTTTTTTACAGCTTTAGTTAAGATTTCACTAGGGATCCGTTTAACTCCTTCTATCTGGATCCAGTGTAGGGAAGAAGTCAATTTTTAAGTTTAAGATCGGAAATCTCATAAAACAAGAGCAGCACAAGGTGATTGAAAGCAACAAAGGCAGCCCGAAGCTGCTGTGGATGCAGGTTTAAGACAATTAAGCTCAAGGTGAGAACAACTGGAAGACAAAACAAGATAATAAAGTCAAGTCAAATCTCCCAGCAAGGGCAAAGCTAACAGGTGGCACGGGGTGGCCAAAGTCTTAAATTAGCTTTTTATCTGCCTTTCTGTTCTAATTTTTTTAAAAATTAAATTACAAAATAAAACAATAGCTTGAAAGAGGAGCAGAATTTTCCACATCCCCTCTCAATTCCATATAACTACCTGCGCTCTTTTTCTAGTTAAAATTTTAATAGAATTTAATCACCTGTGTTGTTAGCAAATTACATTCAAACTACTCACCCAGAATGTCCTGTTCAGTTATGTTTTGTTCCCACTCACAGAGCTGAACAGGACATTCTGGGTGTTACAGAAGCAGATCCTTTTGGCAGCTGTACTGGAGGGTAACAATTAAACTGGTTTCTCCACTCAGGGGCAGAGCCATGAGGTAAGGCCGGGGTGGTCACCATCAGAGTAAAAGCCACCCAACACTATTAATAATGGAGCCTGTTACACTGGAGTTACATACAGTAACTAGGATTTTTTCAGTATTTTGTGTGAAAGGAAAACAGTCAATAAACCAAATGAAAACCAGACCCCATGAGTGAAAAAATAATAATAACTCCTCCTGCTAACCATTTACAAGTTTTGAACATCCATGACGGGTGTTTTTCCACATGTGAAACAACAGATGTTTGCCAGCTGATCCATGCAACAAAAGGGTCCTAAGTAATAATCCAGGTGAATGCACTGATGTCTGGACGGTAACACTTCTTCTGACCTCTTATTATCTTCGGTTAAAGGACCTTTGAGAGGCTGCCACAGCTTTATCAAAGGTTCACTGCAGTTTGCACTGTGGCTTTACAGTTTATCAGGTACTTTTTTGTTGCATATGTTCCATTTTAAAACAGAACATAACACTTTTGTTCTTTAAGATAAGGTCATGTTGGGTAAACCTGTGAAAACAGCTGTAAATGCGCAGCTGATGTATTGAGGGTTGCTACAACAAAGCCATACAAACAGCCTACACTGTAAACTGAGAGTATGTTCTATAAAATGGACTTTTCCTCCCTGAGATCAGATAAAAAGAAACAATCATAGTAAGAATTATAGATTCCAGTATTGTTTGAACATGTGTTTCTCCCACCTTTATGGAATCAAGTGTTAATTACTAAAAGCTATTATTATCAGTGGTGTGGTCTATCAAGAAAAAAACAATGTGAACATTTTGTGCTGCATCTAAGTATAGTAACTGGCAGAGTACTTTAATTAAACACAAGTGCTATTATATTATAGTATATTTTTTCCTTCAGCTGATTTATTAGATTGTCATTATTCATTTGATTATTTAAGCTTGTATTTCCCTTTTTATCTTCATAAGGAGTTTTGGGAATTTGCTCTCAGATTAACATTTGGTTCACATATGCTATGAGCAACCATTAGTCACATTGTGCAACATCTCATAAATTCTAGTTTATTTTTCAACAAATTGCTGTGGGCCAAACATTCATATGTTTTTTGGTGATTCACACAGTATCACATTTTTTAAATGTAATCCTGCAACTTTAACTTGCCAAATTTATGCTTTGTTAAAGCTCATAAGAGAGTAGTTGCTTAAATTACATCTACATATAAGGTCTTCTCGCAAAAGTGTTCCTGTTTCGCTAACTTTTCTACAAACACCCAGTTGAGACATCACGCTGTGTCCTTTTGGATGCATGTTCTGGGTTAATATTGCATTGTGATGTACAACTTGTTTCCAGAATTCTTTTACATTTTGTCCCTACAGTCTTTAAGGCTTTAAATAAATAAGCTTAACTAATTTTAACCATTGGAAATCTGTGCATACTGTTTATTTACATAGAAAAGCAGATGCATTTTTATACTGTTCATGCACTTTTCAATGACAATAATATGAAATTTTTTAATTTAGTGAGAACTTCTTGGTTGTATGTGGTTGAATTTGGGGGTGGATGAGTTGTTAAAATGCATCAATATTGGAGCAATGGATGAAGAAATGGTTCCAAGTATTGCCAGAAAAGTAGTAGTTATTGGATGTATCTGCAGCTTTGTGAACATCTAACAGGCTTAACCGCTGGTTGTGTGAAGTTTTGTTTTGTGGAGGTTCGTCTGACTCTTTATCATCTTGTTTTGTCTTCCAGTTGTTGTCACTTTGACCCTAACTGTCTTATAAATCCGGTTTCCTCGAGCTGCAGTCAATAGTTTCCAGTCACCTGTTGCTGCTATTGTTTTATGACATTTAATTGCTTCCATCTGATGAAATGAAATTTTGCACAGTAGTGACTAAAATGATTATGGAAGCAAAAAGCAGTCAATCCAACTTCTTGCCATAACGGCTCTGGGCTTTGGCCAAAAAACACCCATCACAAAATATTGTCTCCACTTTGACCGTTGATTGTACTCTTCTCTCAACTGGATCCACGTGGGAGGAACTAAAACAGACAAATCTGACACAAAACAAAAACAAACATCCAAAAAAAAAGAAAATCAGGTTAGGATAAGAAGAAAAGAACAACAGAAAAAATACGAGCTTGGCCATCCAAACAACTTTCGGCTCTGCTTGTTTCAAGTTTGTGGCAGATTTATTACGACCACATGCGAGTTGAACGGCCCAAAGGAAAGGGAATCCTGTCCAAGAGCAGCGATGAAGGAGAAAAAAAAATGTCCTGATGGGCTTGGAGGTCACCCCAAGGTCAACACAAGCTGACTTGTTAAAGCGTGGGTGATGTCATGACCAAGAGGTCTCCAGTGATGATGTAAAGATATATACTAATGTTCACATGTGTTAAAGAGGGTAAATGTGTGCTGTGGGTGTGTTGCTGCATCTTTCAGCTGGAGGTGGGATGGCTCATGTGTATGTTTGTTTCTGTTTCGGTTCACTGACGGCACACAAACGCACTCTTGTCTATGTGAGGTTGAGGAAGTCGAAGCGTCTCAGAGCAGAGGCGGCGTCTCCAACCGGGACAGGATGCCTTCATTCATTAGCTTCCTGCAAGCGGATCACATGACAGCTATGTGTGCTTTACATTTTACATTTCTACTCTTTCCATCATCTATTTATTTAATTTGATTTCTGCCTGCAGCTATGTTGCTTGCCTTGAATAGCTTCGAAAAAAGTGTGCATATAGGACATCTGTCTGTGATCGGGAGGAGCTAGAGAAGCAGGAGCACAACAAAAAGATTACAAAGATGAGGAAAAGCAATGTTATCCAATCAAATAATTAATGTATCTGTGCCTATGTAGCTGTGGAAATCAGGTTATTGGGTTACATCACTTGGCTGAAGGCCACGGTTCGCGGTCGGCTGCCACTCTGTACTTGAGTAGGGCTGGATCACTTCTCTGTAGCTTTAACTGAGGTTAGCAGGTGCTGAAGTCTTTCGAGTAAATGTAGTTTGTTTAGTTGGACACATTGATACCAAAGCCAGTTGATTTAAAAAGCACATTTGAAAAATAATATGTGTTAGCTGTTTGGTTTTAAAAGGAAATGTCAGTTATAATTAAAACATCAATAAAATTCTAAATAAGTGTAACAGAATTGTACAAAGGTGCATCTTTAAGGCTGTTTAGAAACAAGAGTGGATATGCAACAAGTGGTGGAAACTGTCCCACAGTCTGGAGAAAGGCTCAGTTACTTTGAGATTTTGACTAAGAATTTGCATTATGAGTGGGAATAGTTACACAGATGATCAGGATATAGATTATAGATTGACAAATAAATTCAATAATTTCTTTATTTACCTGGTAAGAGAGAGGCCAGTTCAGGGTAGATGTTTCTTCTTGGTACCAGGTAGGAGTCAAGCTCCTACAAAAAAATCCTAAAAATAACAAAAGCCCTAAAACCTGGCTACACAACCTGGTTTTTATGGAAGGGAATGTGGTGTGTCATCAGCATAGAAGTTGCTATATTTTCTATAAATGGAGCTGTTGTGCTAAAACATGATTGTCTGTCAAGAAGTGATTGAATCTGTTGGATAGTGGTTCATGTACCTCAGTTTATATACATCTACAGCTTCTTTTATTTGGTCAGACATTCATAATGTGCAAATACACAGAACTTGATGTATGTGGTGATAACAAAGGTTTATCTTTGTCCAAACGAATAATTGTGACCAAAGAAATTTTTGCAGTATAGAGTCATCAGGCATGACATTTACGATTAAAGGCAGTTCTTTAGTATTGTTTCCAATGTTTATGCTGTATGTCTTTAGCGTGTCTACTATCCTCATTTATATTTGGAAAGCAGAATGTAATTGATGTGATTTATGGATGGGTTTTATATATAATATAAAGGAATCTATTTTCCAGTCATCCTTTGGGCTATAAACTGAAAATGTAACCCTCATGAATGAAATCAAGTCATTTTTCAGCATTAATGATATTTCATTCGCAACGCAGGAGCACTAATTACTTTATGGCTAGTAGGAAAACTGCATCATATAAGTTGAACTGGTCAGTTGAAGCCACTTCAACCAGTAAAACAACTGGATTGGTTACAATCAAAGACAAACAGCTGGAAAAATAAGGCAGAGACATAAGGGTGATGGCAAAAGTGGAAATTTCTTTGACTGTCTAACCCAGATCAAAGCAATTGTATATAAAGTGGGTATGACACCTTTAATAAGCAGCATCAGTTTCTGACAGATGATCACTTTTTGGAATGAAAGATGAGCCTCCTAGAAGCAAATTAAATGGGGCCTAACATGAACTCTTGCTAAACACCACCGCAGTCTGCAGGTAGATACTTTGTAAGGGAATTTTTCTTCCAACTGTCAGAACTACATCGACAACTTCTATTGTTTTCCCATTAAAATCAAGCCAGGTATTGGAGAAGATTGGGCAATATTTTAAAATTAAAGAACTAATTTGAACAGGTCGACTATGTCGATGCAGCAGGAGCAGACTGGAGCCTCATGTGTACTCACTCAAAGATCTGATCATTTTATCCTCTGGAGAAGTAAATGCTCGTATCTGATATAGGCTGACACAACTGGATGATTCAGGCTGTTCCAAATCTGCACATTCTGCTTCTGCACTTCATCCAGTCAGGATAAAACCAGTGACTGGAAAAGATGGTGTGCAAAGCACACAATTGACCGGCCAAAGTCAACACACCATGATGGATAACTCCAAAATAAGATCCTTTATTAATAAGAAAATACCACATCAGCTGGGAATTTCAAATAACATCTAATGATAAGTAGCAGAAGCTATCACATAAAGGAAAATGATTTTTTCAAGTATTTTCCTTGGGGTTGTCCCGCCTGTGCCGCAGCTTTTAACAATAAACTTTAAAGTTTTTGGTCGACGGACAAAATGATTTCATGAGAAAGGGAACTGCACACTTTTATACCTCACTATAAAAACTGACTGACAGTACAAGAATTAAAATTATCAACAAAACAGCTGGAACACACCATGGTAATTACATGCTCATAAACCAGTGGCCCTGGCTGCTTAAAAAGTGTGGTTGAATGGCTGGAAATGCATTCAAGTAATAAATTAGAAAACCCATTGTGTTCGTGCTCAGAACCAGAAGTTTTGTCTTGGGAATCATTATTTCATGCAGAAATATAGAAATATATTTCCTAAGGTTAAACATCTGATTTGGTTTCATAATCATATTATTTTTTAAAATCAGCTCAAGTGAATTATGTGATTCCCAAAATGCACCTGGAATCAATTCTTCTGCGGGTGACCTCTGCCAATCATAACTCACTTGTAGTAAATGTAAATGTATTTTTATATTTTAATAAGAAATATGCTGCTGAATTCCCACACAGAAGACAGTCTGTTAACAGTATATACAATAAAGTTTCAAAGGCTGTTAGCAGCGAGAGGCCATGTTACACTGAATTATATTACAGCGCTCTGACATGTCGTTTATACGTCAAATTGGAGAAAAACTACAAGTGAAAAATTTCGTTGAGGCTGCCACGATATTTTTGATAATTTCCTGATAGTTGATGTTGATACGTGCTGCAGATGGACATGGTTTGGAGCGAAAACCATATGTTTCAGAAGTGAAGCGCACACTGGCCAAACAAATCACTGCTTTATGTGCTTTGACGAGGTCTCATTTTCCATCCGATCAGAGGTTCAGACAGAGAAGAAATGCAGTCTGATAGAAATGTTGGTTTGGAGTGGGGAAACTGCCATCTTCAAAAGCTCTCCAATGACCTTGGAACAACATCAAGACGTGGAGCATTTAATGATTTCGCTCCGATTAATATCAGCACGAAGCCATGAGGTTATTATAACCAGATCGAGCTGGTGTGCTCAGCAGATTGGTAGCCAATAACCCCAGTCACTCGCAGCGGGAGGCAGATTGTGGGGGTTGAGCAGCCAGACACTGGCGGCAGTGGTGGGGATGAAGAGCAGCTCTGAGACATGTGGAAAACTTGAAATGTGGAACAATGATTTTTACTGAGCCCTGAGTAAACAAACCCACATCAGATTGGGCCCAGGTCCTCACGCATGAGTCATCCGTCTCTTGAAAACCCCACATGGAGATCTTCAACAATCCTCCCCGCTGGTGTTGATGAAGAGCACAGTCAAGCCCTTCTCTCAACACTGCGCTTCCTGTCTTGTTCCAGGAATGCAGGAAGGGGGACACCGGTGAAAGGAGTCTTCTTGATGGACTCCACATGATGTTCTTCTGCCCACTTCTGAAAAAAGGCTTCAGATCACCTCAGGAAGAATCTGAGAAAGGAAATACTACATATGACAAAAACAGCGTCACCACAAGGCCCATTTACTGGCTCTTCTGGAGCTGTTGATCTTATCACACAATCCTCCACAGAACACAAGAGTCTGACCAGCTGTTAGGAAATTAGCATTTTTCCTCTGCACATGAACCCCTATTCCTGAGCCTATTTCAAAATATGAAACCACAGTAAGAATAAAGTGCAATAAGGCTAAAAATACAGCTGTAATAAAAACTAAAATAAAAACACACTTTGAACTTGACACGTACAGATGAAGAAAAATAAATTTACACATGGATATGTACAGCTATATCTTGATGGAGAATATACTGAACTGAAGGACACACACGGTATGAAGAATTGTACTTTCATACAGAACCGTAGCACAATGTTTCTGTTATTGCAGTCAGAAAGTTATTGAGAGAACAGACCAGAGCAAACATAACGAGAAAACACTGGGTTACATTTTGTTGTAACAACCATTGGCTCAATGGATGCGTGGCACAATGGAGAATTTTGAAATGCAATAAAATACAGCCTTGATTTTACTCCTTGTCCCACGTGGACTGTTGTGGACACCATGGATGCGTAGTTGCTGAACACCATTTCACATGTGCAGTAAATCGTATCTATGTATTCTGTACACACACACGCTAATGCTTTTGTAGTATAGTTTCAACACAGACACTAACTTGAATTTCCCTCTAAATTAATAAAGTATCTATCTATCTATCTATCTGTCTATCTGTCTGTCTGTCTGTCTGTCTGTCTGTCTGTCTGTCTGTCTGTCTGTCTGTCTGTCTGTCTGTCTGTCTGTCTGTCTGTCTGTCTGTCTATCTATCTATCTATCTATCTATCTATCTATCTATCTATCTATCTATCTATCTATCTATCTATCTATCTATCTATCTATCTATCTATCTATCTATCTATCTATCTATCTAATTCTGGGTCCAGGCTTTATGTTACATGAGCATGCAACACATACAACACAAAGTCCTTGCTTTACTGTGTATGTAGGATCCACTGGGAGAACTCGGTTCCATATAAACACAGTAAGTGATATCTATGTATACCACACATGCATACTAGTGCTTTTGTAGTGTACTTGCTTCATAGACTATCTAAATTAAGGGCTGCATGCGAACATGTGCATAGGGGACCACACAGTTTGGGTGGGGAGATGACGCAATTTAAATGACTTGAGCTCAGACAGACCCTTACATACTAAAAAACATTGATTATAGTCCCTTGCAAATGTGTATATGGACAACCACAGACACTACAGTTGCACTGTTGTTGATGTAATGGCTTTTCTAGTCTGCAAGAGTTTGCGTGTTCCAAACATGCAAAGTAAGTCCATCCATCCATTACCTATATGACTTAGGGTGAAGGCAGGGACACCCTGGACAGGTCACCAGTCTATCACAGGGCTACATATGGAGACAAACAATCACATTTGCATTCACACCTACGGTCAATTTAGAATCACCAATTAACCTCAGCATATTTTTGGACTGTGGGAGGAAGTCAGAGAACCCAGAGAAAACCCATGCATGCACAGGGAGAACATGCAAACTCCACATATAAGATCCCAAGCCCAGGCTGGGACGCAAACTGGGGCTCTTCTAGCTGCAAAGTAAATCATAGCTATATAGTCTGCACATGTGCACTAATTTTGTACTTTTAGATCCATGTAATGCAAATTCTGTTATGCGTGGACTGTATAAATACAACTAATTGTTCTTCGCTAGCCCGTTCTGTAGAACATAACGGTCTGGCTGCACAACACTATCATTCTGCTATAGGGAGAAAAAACGCTACAGATTGTTTGTGTTTCTTGAAACCTATCACAGTAATCATGGGTAGGGCTAAGCAAAGTATGTGTCTCTGACGCTTCCTCAAAATAGTGACAAGTAGAATTCCTGTTTGAAATGGATCATCCACCACCACAAAAGACAGCAGAGCTGTGTTTCTGCACAATCCAGATCTTCTGCAAAACTTTCAGTTTCTTTTTCAGTGCAGTGGGTTGCTGTTGGCATTAACTGGGGTGAAGAGGTGGGAGGTGGGGGAAGAGGGGAGAATGGCAACTGAAATGCTCGGCCAGTGGCAGGTTTTTAATACCCGCACTCGACATCCGGTGAGCCAACTTAAGAGTCGACCTCCTGCACATGTATGTAACAGCGTTATCTAAGCGGATTAAAAGTTGTACATTAACAACAACTACTCATCTGTGGATGTCCGGAGCCATCTGTGAGCATGTTCGCACAAAAGGCTAATGAAGGCTTAACAACAGCCTTGCACTACTTTATGGTCCGCTTTTAGCTTGCTGGGTGGACTTTGATGCATACATGTGCAGCAGATTGTATTTATGTACGTATTTCATGCATGCACACTGCAGCAGAACATGTACCGAAGTCCCTGCTGGACTTGATTTTTGGGCTGCACATGGTGGCATTTGTGCAGACTCAGACCCTCACATACTTGTAGATGCGGAAAGTATAACACTGGTTTACCACTCAAAGTCTCTGTATCTTCAACACTAGGCCATAGTGAGAACTGAAAAACTGACATTTTTACTTCTGCCGAATCAAAACTGTAAATTAGAGAGCGAACAGCCTCAGCAAACATTTATCTTGTCGAACCTTTTCTAAAAACTCTCAACTGCGACTCTCCCAGTCAGTCGGATGCACCAGAAATGAAGCCCAACAAACGCTGAACCCGTTTTAGTCGGCGCAGCAGGAGGCGGCTGCTTCATCGAATACGCCACGCTCTGTAATTACATTAATTTTACCCTCACATCAATGTGAGTTATGTGGTATGGTCGCAGTGTAGAGTTTATTCATGTGCATCTCCGTGGGTGTGTAATGATAAAATAACAGGCAGCAGTTTGATCTTTGCCACAGAGTGGAGGGTGTCGAGCTGTTGTGTTCTCATAAAATCGGTTTTATGGCTGAATGAGGCGGATGATAATTTGTGCTTTCAAATCTTTTTCATTCTGGCTGACAGATTTTTGCAAATTTTATTTATAGAGGCAAACATTTGTGCTTATGAATCTGGGCCACGGAACATGTTTTGGCGTATAAATCTTAAAACCGCAACCATCTGCTGCTGCTACAATGAGAACAACAATCACATGGAAGGTTGGTTGCAAACGCTCAAGATTCTCAGTGAGGTTTTATTGATTAACTGCTGTATTGATTGAAGGATGGTGATAAACTGAGTCCCACCTCAGACATTCTAGTGTTTGGATGGGGACAGAGTGGAGGATCGGGCTGGGCAGTGCCCCCGTCAGTGGGTAAACTCTACACACTGCAGCCATTCAGTTGGCCCGACTCACTGGATAAAGTTAGGATTGTTTGTCAGCGGGCTGTAATGCCAGGAATGCTCAGCGCTGGCTCCCCCTGTGTGCGAGTGTCTCTCACACTTTTGCCTCTCCGGCAGCAGTTTGCATCTGCGGTGACACCCTGCGCTCCCTGAAGTGAAGTAACAGATTCTATTTCCCCTCCTGCGAGCTATCTTGGTACCTCGACACACACTTCAGATTTCCCCGCCCTGTAGCCTCCCACCTCCTCGGCAAACTTCGGTCTTACACTCTGCACTAGCATTTTCTAGCATGTTCCATCTGGATATCATGACATCACTTTCTAAATGAACACACATGAACACACACACCAGTCTGATGATTCACAGCTTTCATCAAACCAGTGTCCAGCTGCATCAGAGTCCCGCTGAACTCCCCTGTCTGTCAGTTTTTTGGGGTCTTAAGAGAGATTAATGATGTTTTAGAGTGAAAACAGAATGCACATATACTGCACATAGCCTGTATATATACAAGGCTACACATACATCTATGTAACTCGAGGGAAAAAGGCCAAACAACATTTATTACAGTTCTGCTGTCCAAATTTCCATGTTTTCATCGCTATCCTGTGTCTAGCTTTGGGGATTTCCGTGTTTTCAGTTAAGTTAAGCTTTTTTTGGTGTGTAAACAAAAAAACTTAAAAACTCATACACTCGTAAAACCCATTTGAAGCAGAGTGGATAATGTCCAAAATCCTTAAAAGCAAGTTTTGCCACCTGCCAGCCTTCTTTGTAAAGCCCCCGGGCTGTTATTTGGGTTAACAAGACCATTTAAATGAATAGGGAGAGAACCAGAACTGCAATTTCAATAGTCATCAGAACATAAAACTCCATGTAGAGTGTCACCAGTGAACTATGATAAAAACTGTTTTAAAAGTTTGGTAACTTTACTCCAAAATTAGGTTTTTAAAGCTGTTTCAATATGAATATGTTTATAACTCAGCCTTCACATGTCTTTTAAACAACTGCTGTGCTGTGAATTTGGCTTTATTTCCATGTTAAATGATTACTCAGAGACTCATCCCCATCTGTGTCAACTACCATGTCAGCTGTTGGGTGTTTTGTGAATCACAGATGCAGAGAGAGTCTTCTTCCTGAAGGGGGCGTGGTTAGTAGGTCAGGTGTATTTAAAGCTACAGACACAGAAACGGCCTATTTGCAGAGTCAGAGTGAAATGAACCAGAATTCTGAGAACATGTGAGACTTTCATTGTTTTGCTGAAAAAGGGGCATGATTCGGGACCTTTAAAGCCCAAACAGGTATTACTGCATGGCTGTAAAGTGGACTGCAGAGGCTGCTATGCCACAGCTGTATGGAATCTTTCCTCTCATGGCGAACTTGTGCTGAACATGTGCACATTTTTCAACACTGCATCCCAGCAACACATCAACACACAGACAGCAGCACACATCTCCACCAACTGAAGCTGCACCGTCAGCTTGCTCCAATCACGCACTTCACCGAAGACATGTGTTTCCCTTTTGCACCCTCAGGATGATGTCACATCCACACTGTCATGTGCTTCCCAAGTACAGCTTAATTTAAAACATCTCTGCATCCTGACTCAGGCCAGCATGATCAGGATTTAAAAGTTTGCCTCACATCAGGGGAGATGACGATGAGAGAATACACAACAAACAGAGGCACAGGGTGAGAAACTCCCCGCAGATAATGGGTGAGTGGGACATTATAATCGCTCCCTTGGGTGAATAAAGCGTCTCCCAGGAGAGGTAATAGCACACATACCAGTCCAGGGTGAGTTAGATTTGTGTTGTGGCAAGAAATTTGTGAAATCTCTGTCATTACTGCGTCTCCGTCCTGTCATCACCCTGGTTTCACACAGACGTGTGCACTGAACCTCAGCCCACACACATACTCTAAATTAAAGCCCGAATTAAATGTCTCGGAGATTTCACGGTATTATACCTCGGATAAAATTTCCACCTCAGTCATCTAGACATGGCAGCTGATAAAAATCATGTTATTCAGCTCTTTGTTCATCTACTGCTGCTTGGTTTTCTGTTAAGTCTATCAGCAGTGCAGAGTGGCATTACTTTGAAATCTAATGGGTTTTCTTTATTATTATTTCATAAAACGATGAGGTATTCAGCTCAGAGCCAATCAAACCATGTCGGTCTGGCAATTAATACTGACCAAAAAAAACATGAAAATGATTAAGTTTCGTTTTGACTATTGCACAAATGCAGTGAGTGGTCTGGAATAATTTCGATACCTTTTGGTAACATTAACAGCTGAATAACACACACAGTCTTCCAACACAAACAGAACCAGTGATTATGATAAATTAACCAGGATGTTACAGTCGAAACTCCCCTTTAGAACAGGGTTCAGACCTGCTAGAAATCATTTTTAATCTACTTACTAAGTAGTTACAGCCAGGAGAAGCCTTCAGCTCATTGCATCTCATTGTTCCTCAATGGTTTTAGCCTTTGTTGAAGAGTGAAAGACGAGATAATCATGTTCAGGGATGAACAGCTAAGAAGACAATGAATAACAAGTACTCAAAGTTTCCATAAACGATGCTCTACATCACAGTTGAGGTATTAAATTTGCTAAAAGCCCATTAGGAAACACATTGTCAATAACACTTGTGAATCCAGCACCACGAAGAGGTCATGACCCTGAGCATGCACATGGCATCATGTAGTTTGTTGAGCTATTAAATCATTTCTCAAGTGAACACACGCAAGGAGCTACAATTATGGAAAAGACTGCATCATATCCACTATTATGAATCTAAAGGAACCATATTCTGACACTGATTAATGTTACTGTAGGAAACGGGGCTAGAAAGCAGAAACTGGTCCAAACAGCAACGTGCTTCAGAAACCCCACATTCACTGCACAACAGCACAATACAAAACTCACAACAACCTAGGTGGCCCCAACATTAACAGTTTTTTAATCTTTTAGAGGGACTGTTTAGCCTCATATATTGCTCATATTCCTACTAAAGTTGTTTAAACTTCTGAACTCTAAACAGTTTCCATTCTTGTTTGCACCTGTCACATTTTCATTCACCGTGTGCTTTTTTTCTCTAGAAAATAAACTCCTGCACCTTCATAGAAACAGCGCAACTATGACTAGGAGGAGAGAGAACTGGTGTGTTTTGATACAGTACAACAAAATTATAATGCCATATATCATTAATAAACTAAATGCAATAATTTAAAAGCTGGAATCAACATTTTTCCATCGTAGGAGCCTCAGTAGAAATCAATTAGACTTCATTTGTAGGTTCTTGAAAACGTTTCACCTTCACCCCAGAGGCTTCTTCAGTTCTACCTGATTGATGGGGAGTTACAGGATTTATAGTCACTCCAGCTCTGGAGTTGGACGCGCAACAAATGATTAGTTCAAGCACCATTGGAAAGTTGTAAATCCTACGTTTCTTTCTGTTTTCTGGTTAATCAGTGTAATTTTGGTGACTTTTTCAAAGACAACATTAATTTTAAACCAACTAGCAGAGTTTCACTCTCAACAAACAGCGACTGTCGCCACTCATGACCTCCTGTTAACTCTTTCAGACATTTTTCTTCAAACCATCTTTTTGTGTGAATGTCCTCAAGTTCAGTTGGATTTATTATCCAGCAGGGCTGCAACTCACCAGTGCTTTCTTTTCCATATTATCTGTTGGTTATTTTCTTGAGTCATTTAATAATTTCTGACTAACACAAATCCCAGGCTGCACTGGACTTAGATTAGAGGTTAGAGGCTTTGGACACACTGGTCTGAGGTCCCCATGTGTGCAAGAGAATATGATAAAAGTGAAAGAATTTCATTTTAGAAACTTTATATTGGCTCCAACACTGTTCCACCAGTGAACTGACACTGTGACCAACACCGGTACCCCGCATTTAACAGATTTAAGCAAAGATAGGGCTGTGCATTTATAGCCTTCAATAATACCACAGTTCTGATGCTGCCTTTCAACGTAAGAGTGGAGAGTTCAGATGGAATTAATAAGTGAGTCACATGTGGCAAAATGAGCTGTATTTTTTGTTCTCAGTTTTCAGAGCAGATGTAATTATTGGCCCAAATGTGAACAGTGCCGGTTCCAAGATCTGCTAATAATCTATATGAGCCGTGTCGCTACCATCTCTGTCTTTTCACAAACTTCAGCACTGTCGGTATGTCTGTAAAGATTTTTGATTTAGACTCAGACAAAATGACACGGATATAGTATCAGTCAAGCAAACAGGGCTGGGTTTCCAGTGGTAACATGGGTGGGAGAACAAGCCAGCCTTTGTTAAAAAGCTTTAGTATCACAGAGGAGAGAGAAGCCATTGTGCTTTAGAAAAGCCTCCTTATGGTTCATGTCCTCAGTTTGTAATGGATCCTCAGGCCCGGTTTTACAAATGCAACTCACTCCAGGCAGCAGTATATGCATTTCAATAGGGCTGGTTACTGGAAATGAACCCACTTGTTGTCATCAAGTATAGGATCAACAAAACATCCATCCCATCCATACAGAGGAGAAAAATCTGAGCTGATGTATGTGTCAGTGTTTTAGTCAAAGCTTCTCACATTTAATGAAAGCATGCAGTTTACGGTGGCCACGTGACAATACACAACTCTGACTGTGCGAATGTTGAAGCAGCTCAGATAATGACCACTTTAAACTAAACTGCACCCCTCAGAACCAAAGATTAAAATGTCAACAATCATTATAGGCCAAAGTTAACATAAAATAACCACAATACAAAAAAACTGGGGTTTTTCCTTTTTTTAATCTCACAAAAATGAATGCTTCTCTTCCTGAAAAGAGAGACAGGGTAATCTAGAAAACACTGAATGCACAGTTCTCACTTTACAGATGTTTTTAGAATGTTTCATGCTTCATTTTAGGCACTTGGAATTATGACAACATTCCCTTTCTGAACAACAAAATACATCTTTGGTCCAAGCATGTAATTTTAAAAAAATAAAGCCAGAGTATGAAAATAACACCAGCTTCAATGTTTGTTTCCTCAAAAATGTATTTTTGACATATATAAAGTGTTTAAAGACTTCTTTTTTTTGTTGTTTAATACTTAAATAAGATACTGTTGCTACATCTCAAAATGACCAGCAATCTTATAGATGTTTTTGCAAGAGAGTGACAAAATTAATGTGTCGGCTCAATCAGATGTCCAGCAGTACAGGATTGTTTCAATCAAGTCACATTTGGCAAACATGGGTTTCTTTCTCGTGTGTTTTCAGTCCATTTTCTTTCGAAAGAGCGATGGTGCCCTTCTCTTCAGCTACAGGGCAGCCACGTCTGATACGAAGCGCTGCACGGCGACACCTGCGGCGGCTGAACGTGTGCAATATAGTAATTACTGAAGTTGATGTCCTGCACGTACGGCGCCGGCTGGTAGTAGCACGTGACATTCGTGACATTGGGGATGGCGTTCTGCTCAGCCAGCACCTTCAGCGCCAGCATGGAGATGAGGCTGAGCGTCTGGCGCCGCTCGTGGCCCATCAGACACACGGTGCTCTCGTTTACTACGTGGTGCAGAGTCATCAGGCACTCGTACCGTTTGTGCTCCATGCCGGCAAAGTGGTTCTGCAGATATGCCTCCAGCTTCCTCTGCTGCTCGCCGATGTCGGAGAAGTCAATGAAGAAGCGCGAGCACATGTAGCGCTGCATCTGCTTCATGTCCGCATCCGAGGAGGGCCTGAACCCTCGGACCAGCAGGTGGCAGTACTTCAACAAGCCGCCCCCTCTGATCTCTTCGGGGCTGCGTGTCGCTATGGTCCTCTGACACAGGTGCTCCATAGCCTCCTTGAAGTCCCCGTACACGCTCTCCCCGATCACGGTGGGGTGGAAGCTCTCGGACATGGGCGTCTCCGAGCAGCGGTCGAACAAGAGCAGAGAGTCGAGGCAGATCTGGAAGGAGTCCACGCTGAATTCAAACTGTCGCCGTAAAGAGTCCACAAACTTAAGCTCCACATTCTTGCCCGTGTTGTTGGACAGCGATATGAGGCTCCAGCGGTCCGTGTCGTTACAGACTTTCACCAGTTTCTGTACGTAGGCCTCTTTCAGGGTCAGCGCCGTGATGCGCTCCTTCGAGACCCCGACCGGCAAGAAGTCCAACAGGCAGTCCAGGACGACGTCTTTCACAAGACGGAAGGCCTGGTCATCTTTCAGCGACACACCGAAGATCAGGTCCAGGTCCTTGTAGCCGAGTCCGGTGTCCTGATGGAGCACGTGGCTGGCGGCCGAACCGTTCAGCCTCACGTCCTTCACACAAATGCCTCGCTCTTCCAGCCTTGCTCGAACCACCTGGACAAGGAGGACACAGACACACAATGTATTTATAAATTTATAAGGCTTTTCTTTTAGGAAAATTAAACTGTAGAATGATACACATCTCAAGTCAGTTGAAATATGTCCAAACAAGCTCCACATGGGCCTAGTGCAAATCAATAGTCTGTGAAGGCACAATCAATACCACTGCTCACTAAAGTCCATTTCATCGCCATCAGCATCAGTCTGAATGAAACCTTAAGAGTTCAAAAATAGCTGCAAAGATGACAAGTCTGCTCTCCAGGTCCATCTCCCTGTGCGTCAGATTGTCTTATCTCATCAAAGTCACAAGATTTATACTCCTGATCTGTAACTAAGTCTGTGCAGGATCACAAAAAATAAAAAACACTTCAGGCTAAAAGGCAGAACCTCAGGTCACTAAGGGTCAGAAGAGTTTCCTTCCTCTGTTCCTGTGACCTGCAGAATCTTTAAACACAGTACTCTAGTCCCTGGATGATCTACAGTTGGACACATCACTGATAATAGGTGCAAAAGGAGGCACGTCTCAGTCCTGAAATAAGATGTTGAAGATAAATTTAGCCAAAGGGAGATGTGACATGAAAATGATCTTTAGTGGAACCTAGTGACTCTCATATCTAGCAAGTCATTTGAGCAGTTTGTCATGTTAATTCAGTGTCTGTCAGTTGTACCACGCTGTGAATTTGTGTCCACTAGTATTGTAGTCCACATTTTCTACTGAGCAAATACGAACCCCAGACAATTGAAACCTTAAAACCCAGCAGCACAAATGAGTCGTTACACACTCGCGCCAATCCTAAATCTGCCTGCTGGCACTGACCTGTCAGATTAGCGTCCGTTAACTCGCTCTCCCATGGTGATCAGATAACATGACGGCTCTATTTATACATACTGGGTCAGGTCTATGAACGAGCAAACATTTGAGTCAACCCTCTCTCCGGTACAGGAACAAAATTATAATTTGGGCAGGGAGAGCCTTGTAATCAATGAGCCATAAAGTGCTGCAGATTGGGTTCAAATTCCAATCAGCCGCAGCAGCAGCAATAATGTAGCTTTTGAGGAGATCTGTCCAAATTTATGGTCAAACCTGCAGTAAACACCTCATACATGCTTGGAAACCTCATCCAATCTCCTTTGTTAAGCAAAAATATGAACAAAAGGTACTAAAGAAGTTGCATAACTGCTTCATTCATGAGCTCTGACATCTGACCTGTGAAGCAATTGAGGATTGGCAGGTAGCTGCTATCTTAATCTGAGGTTACAGCCCCATAACTTGTTGGACTGCATTGCTTCATGATGCTGCAGGGGATGCTCGCAGCCCGTTTATCCCTCTGAACCTGCAGCAGGACAAAGGTCTGCACTCTCACTCATAACTCCTGTGATTAATAACACCCACCAACGTCACCAAAACTCAATATAACTGTCAGTGCAAGAGATTTATGAGCGATCGATGTTCATCCTTCCATTAAATGAGTCTATGTGGCAGATGGCTGATTTGAACGACATAAAAAAATTATACAGGATTTCTACAAATCCTGAGGAAACACAATAAGTTTAATGGAGCGTTCATCTTTCCACAACTCTGAGCTTCCACGTTGCTTGCAATTTGAACATGTCAAAGTGTAAATGAAATGGAAAAATCCTGCACTAGCTGATAGATACGTGCATTTGGCAATTCTGACATGCCATTTTCTTTGCACTTTAATGCACAGCCAACTATCCAGGGTCACCGCAGGGGGAAGTGAAACGCAATCCAGCCAAAATGCTCAGAAAGAAGGCTGGAGGAGTAGAGGAACTTTGGCATCTGTGTTTTTCATGTATACAGCAGGTCAAACCGGAGAAGCTGTACGGGTCAGTAAATTCCTTACTATGTGTCTCCAGGCTGCTTTTTGAATAATGGTGGACGCAGGGACGGATAAACAGGAAGAACGTCTTTTCATTTTGAGCCTGTGACTTTAGATTACATTAAACCTGTATATCAAAGTTAGGGAGAAGAATTGAGACAAGAATGTTTCTTTAAGATGCAAAAATCAAGCTTGAACCAAAATGATCAAACAGAGGGAACAAAATTATGATGGCAAATGTCATGGAAATAATTAAATAAGTAAAGATCCAAGGAGTATGTGGAGGGTAAATTCTGAACAGAGCTCTAAAAGTGAAATTTGGAGACCAGCAGAGGTCGTTGAGGGGTTTCCTGGGAGTTCAAGAAATAGAAATTAATGTTGAATTTTGGCATTTAGTATGAGGAAATGTCCACCTATTCTATATTTAAATGTGCATTCAAAGAAAATACTGTTAAGTATTTCTGACTATGCATTTAAGAGAAAAAATGTGGAATCCTGGAATAAGAGGAGAGTTTTGAGTGTTTTTTCAGTGCTGCTTTGTACCTGGACAATCTGCCGGGGTTGCACGGACAGAGTGGGGAAGTTTCCCCGGCCGTGGATGGGAACAGCCTCCCCCAGGATCGAGTCCAAACGCTGCACCTGATCCCAAGACAGCACACAGAACCTCCTATCCCCAGACATGGCAATGATATCAATTTTTTTTTAAAATCCCCCCCAAAAAGAAAAAGGAGAAACGAGTAGTAAGACGACTGAAATGCTTTTCTCCCAGCTCAGCTCTGGATCTTCTGTCTTCAGCTCAGGAAAGAAAAAAGAGAATAAAAAGTAATAAGCCAGATATTCCAAAGAGGCAACGGAGAGAGCAGGTCCTGGTATTGATCGTGAAGGAAAAATTTTAAAAAGTGTAGTCTCAAGTTGGGATCTGCAGCTTCGTCCTCCGGTGCGCGCCGCTGAAATCCGGTCAGTCTGCAAAGAAGCGATTCATAAGGAAGGTCCAGAGGGTTTAAAGGCTCCGTATTAGCATGAGAGCTGTGATTGGCTGCTGAGTTTGGTCATTGATTATGGACGCCTTGCCTGCAGGAACAGCCTCCTGCGATCTGCGCAGCTCTGCAGCCTCTCTGAGTTTTCCCACAGACAGAGCTTTTACCGTCCAACCATCACTGCGCCGCATCTCATATTAGAAAAAACTAGTCATTGGCGTCTGATTGATGTGAGGTCAGATTGCAGCCGTGTAAAGACAGCTTTTAATTTATGGCGCATGTCTTTATTTGCGCAAGGAAAAGTGTTTGCAGAGGCATTCAGGATGTTTTTTCTGCAACGCCCTGCTGCTTAGTCATACTGTTTATAATCGTGCAAAAGCGACTGAAAGAATATCCCAAGATATTCAAAACAGGAAAAAGTAGTTTCCAGCGGATCCAAATGATCACCTGGCTCCAGCAGAGGCCAAATGTTCAATTACTGGCCTTTTGACATGGGAAAAAATGCAGGATTTTCTAACAGATGTTGTACTGGGGCCCCAGAAAGTTGCCATAGGCGTATATATATGGATGTATCCATAGTTTCTACTAAAAATACAGTTTGAGGTCGACATTTATCAACCTTTGATGTCATTAGAATTTGATATGTGGCAAGTATGGCAAGCCAAGGTTCCACGTTTTCCTTACTGAAACGCCAAAATGATGATTCATAGGACCACAAAAACTGTTGTACATAGAGGTCTTCATATGTCATTATATGTGCAAAGTTAGCAGCCATAAGTGCAGGTTTTTGAGGAAATTTAGATTTTATTATCAGAATCTCAATCAGTTCTGTTGCTTTTTCTTGCTGTTTTTGTGCAAAACAGTGAACCTGTTAATTAAAAAAGTCAAATTAGTAGAAAGTATAATTGTAACTAATAAATCAGAATAGAAATACTTCCAGTGTGCAGGAATGCACGAATTAAACGCTTGAGAATTCAAAACATATAAAAGGATTTTTAAAAAGTAGTCTTTTTTAATTTTTAAATTTTAATTTTTAAATTTCTAAATGTTGGAAAAAAGCTACTCCTGTGCAACACTTTGTGACTTTTCTGCATCAATTTATGGAGAAAATGTCCTTCTTTATTCAAATGAAAACACAGGTGACAGTTAAAAATATAAAGGAATGTAATGTTTTTCTCATCTAATATTATCCATATGTACAGTTTTGGCAATAATTATCAGACAACCTGTTGTTTCATCTTTGAAAGGCAACACAACAGGCTTTAAACATTGATGATTTTGTTTTGAATTTGATCATACTTGTTAAATAATTACAGTACTTCTAAAAGATATGTTTTAATTGTCTTATAATAGTTGAATGCATCCATAAATTAAAGCATGATGTATTGGAAATTCACGCTAGTTATTTTGTGCATAAGCTGTATATGAAATGTCAGCACATGAACCAAACTAAATTATGACTCAACGTTGCATATGGTAGTAGTAGTTTCATAATTAATTCAATTATTGAATTTACTCTTTTGGTTTCATTTCTGTCTCTGTGTCTGGAGAAATCACTTTTGACCACTACAGTTTTAGTGAATGCATTGAATTTCACAGCAGTGACAGACAGATTGACTTTAATAGCTCATATGTGCTTCAGCAAGATTTGTGTTCAAGTTTAAAACATTCTTTCAGATAGTGGACATAGTTGCACATATAATGACCATATATAAACCCCTACATAGACCACATCATCATTTTGTCATGTCAGAATAGCAACAAAAAATGGAATCTTGTTTTTACTGTTGTTAGAAGCCTCAAAGGTTGGTAAAATGTCGACCAAATACTATATTTTTAGCAGGAAATATTCATACATCTAGATATAAACACTTACAGGAAATTTCTGGGGCAACAAAACCATTCTTATTGGGAACTTGTGCACTTTTTCCGCTTTCGTGGACAAATAATGGAAAATTTGGCCTCTGATGGAGCCATTCAATCACTTGGATCTGCTGGAAACTATTCTGCCTGAGTCCTTACCAAATCTGATTCTTGCAAGAGTAATATTTCTGGAGATTCTGAACCCTTAAAACGGCTTCCCAGGTAAGATGCTTTCTTGACGGTGCAAAATTATGGTGAAATACATTAAACAACTTAGATTTTGGTCCTAAATAAGTAAAATCGTGATCTTCAGTTGACACAGACTGACCTACGATCTGTGTTCAGTATACTGAAGAAAGAAAGAAACACCTCTGATGGAGGCAATGTTGCATCCATGAGTATACTCTATATCATTTTTTTATAAATAGAAATCCCTTGCTTCTTTCTTGTTTTTATTGTGGGGGGGAAAAAAACGTATTATAAATATCGAGGAGGACGTCTCCCTTGTGTTCCCCCTGAAATCTACTAACCTACTAATCTACTAATCTTACTAACCTCCTGGCCTGCGTTTCACACTCTGTTTGGCATAAAACCCTTTTAGCTCTTTTATTAGCATAATTTATAGAATTACACAGGAAAAAATTACCAGAAACTCAAAAGGAGTAATACAGACAATCAAGGTAAATCAAAAGGAGCAATATTTTATATAGCAAAACATTTTTTTCTGCTTTTTCTTTTCTTGCAACCTCTTGCTTCCTGGCTGTGGTTTGGGAACCTCTGCTCCAAATGAGTCTGTTTGTTACTCATCTTTCTGATCTTTTCTCTCTTTCTACAGTTTATAACATTGTGAAATGATTTTCCTTAACATCCCCCATATCCATACAAACAAACTTTGCAGAAACAGTGGAGGTGGAGGAAAAGAGGGTTGAACTTTGATGGATTCTAGGCAAATTGTTGAACATATTTACAATGTAAAAACTATGTCTTTCTACGTTGGTTATTAATCATTAACATGAAACGGATATTTAGATACGGAGCAATCTAAAGGACAAATAATTGTTCTCAATTCTTCTTCAGCTTTCTTGTCCATTTGAATGATTTCTTAATGTTTGCTTAAATGCATTTATTATGTAATTTAAACTTACTTTAACCACATTTTCATAGTAGCTAACTCAGAGGCTGTAGAAACGGCAGTTACTGCTAGTCTGCTAAGCTAGTTACTTTTTAGAACGTGTTCTTTACCTGGTTTTACTTTGTTCTTTGATATGAAAAGGTTTAACAACTAAAGACTACAGACATTAGAACATAGAAATCTGTTTTTACAAATACAGAAAACCATAAATAGTGGGTAAGTCATCTTTGGCTAAGGCTATCTTAGCTTTCTGCATCCCTAGAACCAGAGGTCAGGTAGGTGTCTGCCTTGGCCTTCCACCCAACGCCTACAGTCTGGTGGATTGCTTCTTCTTGGTTCGGGGGAGTTGCTGCCTCAAGCAGAGGAGTTTAAGGATTATTGAATCCTGTTCCTGAGTGATGGGAAAGTTGAGTATGAGACAGATGGAAGGATTATTGCATCATCAGCAGGAATGAAAGTGCTGCTCCAGACTATTATGGTGAAGAGAGAACTGAGCAAGAGGGCAAAGTTCTCAGTCAATACATTCGAGTCCTCACCTGCAGTTTTGAACTTTGGGAAGTGACCCAAAGCCTATGATCACAGACACAAGGGGGTGAAATGAGTTCGTAGGCATGCTGGACTTGGCCTTAGAGATAGGGATAAGCTTGGACATCTGGAGGGAGCTCAGAATAGTCACTGCTCCTTTGTATCAGAAGTATCCAGCTGAGGTGGTTCAACATCTTATTAGGGTGTCTCCTGGTCGCCTTCTTTTTGAAGTTTTCTGGCAGAGCCTGTTGGGAGGAAACCTCAGAACTTGCTAGAGGGATTACATATCTCATCTGGCCTGGGAACACTTCAGAATCTCCTAGAGGAACTGGAAAATGTCACTGGGTAGAGAGATTTCTGGAATAACCAATTTAGCCTGCTGCTACTTTGATCCAACTCTGGATAAGCAGAGAAAATTAAATGGATATCTCAAGTTTGTTTGCATCCTTAAGCACCTGAGTATCATTGCTGACCCCGTTCATCCCTTTGTGACTACTGTGCGTCAATCTTTTAATGGCTACTTTCAGCTGGATATGCACCATTTCACAAAAGCTCATATCATCTCTGACTGGTTTCTTGAACATGACTCAGACGTCCTCCACAGTCACCACATCTCAGCCCAACTGAGCATCTTTGGAACATGGTGGAACGGAAGTTCGCCTCATGAAGGTGCTACCCACAAACCTGCAGCAGCTGATGCTACTATTGTCCCAAAGCCCTTAACGGCCAAGCTCCATTGTATCTTAAAGACCTCGTAGCGCCATATCATCCCCCCAGAGCACCCAGATCTCAGAGTACAGGCTTGTTTGTGGTTTCTAAAGTTTCTAATAGCAGCTATCAGGCTTCTCTCCTGTGGAACCAGTTCCCAGTATAGATTCAGGAGGTGGACACCCTTTCTACTTTTAATAAAGCTTATAGTTTATCTCTTAGTTGAGCTGCTACAGACCCAGGCTGCTGGGGAACTTCCCATGATGCCATGAGCAACAGTGTCACTAGTATCCTATCTGCAGGTATCTCTGGTTTCTGAGCTGCATGTTTTTGATCTGCAATTTCAGGCCTCACCAACCTCCTCATTGTTTATTGTTGTCTTGTGTATTTTGAGGAAAGTTTCTAGAAACTTGTTGAATGCATACCATGAAGAATTAATGCAGTTTTAAGGGGGAAAAAGGGGTTCAACCCGTTACGAGCAAAGTGTACCTAAAAAAGTGGCTAATGTGAGGTTTGGTTCTCCTTTGCATGTGTTTTTCAACCCTACTGTTTTGTTAATAATTCAGGAGGCCATGTTTGCAGCCACTATCTGCTACATAAAAATACAATCTCCATAAAACATTCTGATAATCCATCATCTATTTTGCTGAAGTCTAGAAGCTGCCTGAGAGTATTTGAACTGTGATAGCAGGCTATTAAAACTGCAAAGTGTCGCTTTCTAATCACACTTTGTCTTTATCGTTTCCAATAGATGTTTAAAGTGGAGAGCTGCTACCTTTGAGTTGTTTGACTGTACGTCGAGTGGAAAATTTAACCCCACCACCACACGTTCATTTAATTTGCTCATGATTAAGCCGGTGGGTTTATGAAACGGCTCAGATAACCCGCGATGGCCTTTTTAAGCTTTCCATTTAAGTTTTCAGATACCTCGCTGCCATTGTTTTCCAGTCTGCCTCCTTATCTGTGGGGCACATTGTGTTTTTATTTGTTTTGGTGTAGATACAAAGACATTCCTCTGGTCTCAACAGAGTGTTATTTAGCTTTTAATTCGTGTTCTGTATAGTTAATGTAAGATGGCCTGTAAAGTGGTGAAGTTATTTACTCGGAATTACCAGAATCTTCTGGTTCACACAGGAGAGGACTATGTTCATTCTACCCTTGTCTTTATCCTGTTCTGTTCGGCCTGTTTTGTGTTTAAAAGCACTAACTATCGCTTAATGATGGAGCTCACAGAGACATTACTCACAATAGCAGACGTTACTCCTTTTGTGATGAGAAGGTCTTACGGTATATAATTTGCCGGTGAACAATACAGAGGAAACATTGAGTAATTTCCTCTTTTGAGATATATTATCATTTATAAAAATCATCACACTTCTCATACCTGTCGACACAGCATGTTTGTGCACCTGTAAAATGTTTACAAGAGAGTAAAGTTCATTTCATGATTGACCTGTTGGGGTTTTTTAGAAACACGTGCTCCAACATAGTCATCATAACGCCTCCTCCAAGCACGTCTGTTGTTAACAAACCCACAGCTGGAGGTCGACAATAATTTTCAAACCTCCTGAAAGGTCAGCTGGTGGTTTGGGTTCGGTTCCCACTGGAAGATCAGCTTAGATCCTGTGATGTCAACATAATCCTGTTTCTGTGGCAACAGCATCCGCCGGTTGTCGGGCAGCTGGGCAGAGGCGTCTCCAGCTGAGGGTCCTGCCAGGTAGCGATGTGAGACATCTGCGTCATCCGGCTATAAATAAACCCACCATGTGGCAGCTGTGCATCCCGGGAGCGGAGCCAGCATTTACCTGAATGTGAAACACTTAGGGATGAGGGAACAATGATGGCACATAAATGTCAGTCCACTTGACATTCTCAGGTTCCCTCACGTTGGAGGGAGCCACTCGGATGTGGAGGCAAGACATTAATGCAGGGGAACAAAAGCAGTTAATACAATTAAGAGAGAACGCCTGGATGTGTACACCAGGTTGGTGTTTCATTCCACCTTTTGTTAATTTATTTTAGCGTTACTGAATCCTCTGTTTATACCTGACTTGACATCCTGCTGGAGCCATGACAACTGAGACTGTGAGTCTTGTAGGCGTGGTGAGGTAGCCAGTATTTGAACACACCTTAAACAAATGATGCATTAGACAGGCATATATTCCAGCTCTTACCATGATCAAACATCACAAAGCAACTGTAAAAGGACAACCTAAAGATCCCAAATGAAACTCTTTTAGAGATACTGTTTTACTTTTGTATATGAGTTCAGTGGATTAAAGATAAAAGACATCAGACTGTGATTTTTATTGTTGCTTCTGTCCAATGTCTCTATCAGTCTTTTCCTCGTAAGCAGCGATAAGAAGAAGAGGAACAAAGCAGTGCAGCCAGCTTCTCTCAAGTGCAGGGACATTATTGGACGTCACAGTGTGTTATAAAAGTGTGGCAGAAAATTGATGTTGCCAAACAACAAGTGCAAAGGTGTCACATTGATCAATTGTGTGAAGACAGACAAGACTCAATCTGTCACGCAGGATGAGTTGTAGAGCTCTTTTTTCTTGCTCGACTGTCAGAGTTCCTGCAGTTTGAGTGAATTATTTCCCCAAAAAGACGTCTCTCATTTGACACTGAGCACATTCAGTTATACAAGAAGTGCTTGCTATAATTAGAGTGTGTATCATGTGTAACTCTGGACAGTGCTGGCATTGCTAAAATTGTGATGCAGCTGCTGCTATGACACTGCAAGTTTAATTTAGAATCAAAATTTACTTTGTGAATGAATTCAACTGAGTTAGTTTTTTTTTTTGTTTTTTTTCAGGCTCAGCGCGACACTGCAGCAGATAATCACGATCTGTACAACCGAGGTTGAGCTGACCAGTCAGCCTGGACACCGGGGCCTACCATCCTGCGATAAGGGTACGTTTACTTTTCCGGATTGCTCCATATGACAAATCTATGGGACCGTGAAGCGAAGGGGTTACGCAAGCAGCCGTGCTACTGACGTCAGACTCCCTCTCATGCCTGCTTGATTGATTACGGTAGTGGATGGAAAAAACAAACACACCAAACACACTACAGTTTAAGTGGCATCATGTTGTAAATACACGCTCAGCTCTGTATAGACCTGCACTGTTAAATTACAAAAAACTCAACCGTGACAAAGCAAACACATGCTTTTCACATTTAAGCTGGTGTAAGCTTTGTTGCTTTTGTTAAACTGACATTAAGTTATGACTTATGCTGCATTGTTCTTAAGCAAACCTAAGAAAGTTACCACTGGCTTAACTAATGGAAGCCAGAATCGCTTACAGAATTATTGTATTATCACAGATTTCTGAGAATTTTTTTTTTTTTAAAGTTACACACAGCAACTCTATATTCTATCATTTTTCCAACGCATCACGCAGCTCCATAGTGAGGCCTCAGTCCTGGCAGCAGCTCGGGAGCAGGGAGATCATTGCATAGTTGAAGTGCTCCAAAGCTCAACGGTCAAATATAGTCTTCGGCTGCATATTATGTAAGGCTCGTGTCACTTTACTCTCTGAATGGGTGGAAAGAAAAAGAAAAAAAAACTTTGACTCAGGGTGAAGTCACGTAGAATGTTCAGGGTGTTATAGAAAAGAGAAATCTAAATCAAACAGCATCTGAGTGTTTAGATACACTGATCTATACAGAGGCGCTCAATCAAGCCAAGATAACAAATTCCTTCAGCAGAACATTTTCCCAGTAAATCAACTTCCTGAGAAATGAAAGATAGAAACTGGCACGTTTACTCCTGAATTTTTTAATTTTATTTTTTAAACTCTCTGCCAAGCACATGGATATCACCACGCACATGACTTATAGAGAAGCTTATGTACATGAGAGGAATGTTTGGGCCTGGTAATAAAATACCCTCAACTCCTTCTGTACGTCTGGGACATTGTAACTTAACTGCAGCTTAAATCACGTTGGCTCTATGCCCGCCTTATGGTCCTTAAATGTTGCAAATGTCCTTTAAAGCAAAACCAAAAAAGAAAATAAGCCCCACTCGTGTTATTTCCTCTCCAATCGAAGTGCACTGCAGGGAAACAAGTTGACAGCTGTCTACAATGTGCAGATACTGCTGAGTCAACACATCTAACCATAAAAGGCATATAAAATAAACATGTTCTGTAATTTTCTCAACACATGTGCCTGGTGTGGACATTTTATATTAGAAGCTACCAGAGGGAAAAAGAAAACTGGCCACTTTGGCTCTAAGGACCATTTACCAGAAGTGAGAGGGAACCCCTATTTAGCAGCGAGCTCTGATTTCATTCCCAGAAATCCTGCTCCTCGACCCCCATCCAGTAGCCGACAGAAAATCTCTGCCTGAGGAGAGAGACAAAAATGTAAAGAAAAAAATCAGAGAGAGGTTGTGTCAACTTTCTGGACTTCTCTGGGGAAAAAGAGAAGCAGAGATGTGTAGAAAAAGGTCGTGATTATAGGTGGTTTTGTCCAACCACTCACTCAGGTTAAAACCCGTGTCCACATGAGCAGCTAGCAAAAATATGTCAGCGGTCGTTTCTCAGATCAGCATCCAAACCTCTTCTATCTTCCTCCTGGAGGGATTACAGGATCGGGCAAAAGTATATCCCATCATGCTTCAGGGTCAGAAAGGCCAAAGTGTATGATTCAAGAGCGACATTTTATGACAAAATATGCTTACTGGGTTAAAAGGTGTTGTTGAATATTGACATAACAAGCTTAAGAAGACAAACAAACCTGGCTTCTTTTTTTTTTTTTACTACAGTTTCCAGATTAATGTGAGGTTTTCTGCGACAGGGTTGAGATTTATGCAGTGCCGTAACTGAAAGCATGCAGGAGGCTGTTATGTTGCACACATGGCCAAAAGCTGCTCTGAGTTACAAACTGTAGACCGACTGGAGCGCAGACATTGTGTTCCATATTTTCAATCAACAGTCACAAAACTGCAGTTCTAGCCCCTCGTGGCCTATAGAAGCTTCCTCAGCTCTATAAAAGATCAGATGCAGATAATTTTCTACAGTTAAAAACTAACAAAACACAAGTTCTCATCGGTTTGGTCCCAAAGACGATGGGAAGTCTTTATCTTTTTCTGTTAGCCTTCATATCCAGGCATCTCTATGGGCCAAATTCTGAATGTTGGTTAGAATGTAAATTGGTTGGTTCGTTGCTGTTTCTATCAGCTGAGAAATGTTGCTAAACTCAGGCCTATTGTATCCATGGGAGAGATGGAGATGATTATACACGCATCTATTTCTTCCTGCCTCCAACCACCAATATGCTCCACTTCATGTAGTTGTCATAAAATGGATTTACATTCGAGTTTTATGTGATTTCTTTAAACTCACTGCCAATTTACAATACAAGTCATCTCAGGACACTTCCCTTAGTCATGTCAAGACCCTTCAATGTTATATTATAGAGAGAAACTCAACAAATCCAGTGATTCAGTTTGAGCAAGCTCTTTGGTGGCAGTGGGTAGATAAAACTCTCCGGCAGAACCAGGTTCAGGGAGGGCAGTCGTCTGCCTCGACCGTTTGGCCATTTAATAAAACTCATGTGCCAGCAGATATATTTGTGTTTTTTAAAGCCAGATTTTAAAAAATAATAATATTCAGATGATTCATTCTTCACGTCCACATCTTGCTGACATTGTTTCACACAAAAGAAAAATGATCTGACTTATGTAACAGCCAGGCAACTAAATGTACATTTCTCTATAACATACACAACCTTCACTGTGCCAACAAATCCCATAATGACACATAGCACAGGAACTATACAAAGCACAATGTTATCTTTAGCAATGAAAATGTTTGTTATTTGCAGAACAAGAAACCATGGGAACTGACAATAACCACTTTAGATGCTATGCTCTTCTGTCAGCGCAACGCATGTTCACCGAAACATGAATCTTCACTTTTTTTGGAGGTGCGTCTTAGCCCTAAGAACAAATGTTTTTCTTTATTTATTCTATTTTGTAAAAATTAAGCCACAAACTGCACACTTAGACTAATTTAGACAATATAATTGCAGATGTATATCCATTTATGTGAGTGTGTTGTAGTGCAATTTGATATTTGGCACCTTTACAGCTCCAGTATTCATCTAGTAGCTACAAAATTAAGCTGATTTCCACTGCAGAAACTTTCTCAACTGATTGAGGTTGGGGGTAAATGGGAGAGAGAAAAGAATAGCAGAGTGAAATCATACCAACAACTCATAAGAGAAAAAAAAAGACTGAGGAGGTTGGTGAAGCCTAAAACCACAGATCAGATAAATGCAACAAGAAGTCAAAACAACACAACTATGGGAGAGAGAAGATGCAAAGGTAAAGACATGTAATGGTGAAATATAAATGCATGAAAAGTAAAAACAAAAAAAGGAGAGTAGACGATCGCAGGGACTTGGAGCTTATCATAGTTGACACTGGACAGATCACTAGTCCATTGCAGGGCTTGTCAGTCTTATTTATTTACTAGAAATCACTTTCGCTAAACATCTAATGACGTGCTGTAATTCCTTTTTCACTTGAGTTATTGATGCATCCTTGAACTTCTCACTAGTGGTCCAAACTGCTGCTGCTGATCTTCCGACCGAGTCAACCCAGAAGATCTCATGAAATCATTACTTCTTTACACTGATTTTCCATCAAATTTAAAAAGTACTTCAAGATTCTGAGGATTTCCTTCAGAGCCTCAGTGGCTCCCGAGGCCTCGACTATGAAGCAGAATAAATTAATGAGGTAACTTCAAGTTTAAATGTTGGTTTTTAGAGAGTGCAATGTATCTTATGTTTCACACCTAATGTGGTCCAGAGCAGGTTATGTTCAAAAACAAAAAATAACAGCAGAAAAGCACCACATATTGGCCAGTCAGTTCTTCTGGAAAATGGCACCATTGGTTGAATATCCCATGGAGCTCAGTGCATAGATGGTGAGGGAGTCTCTGAGGAGGTCAAGAGTTTTTAGAGTCTGTATAAACCATAGTCTTTCCTTGCAGAGCACAGATATCAGAGATTCTTAGTAGAGGGAACTCCACTTAACTAAGCAAGTTGATAACCATTTTTGTGTAAGTGTGACTGTGCTTGTTATGTTTGGTAAAACCAGACAAGAAAAATATGTCTTGAGTATGTTGAACTTGCTTCAAAGTACAGGTTTCTGCCTGCATTAAACAGCTACTGCAGTCAGTAATACCAGTAAGAACTTGAGATTCACTGATTAGGGTTTATTGGTTGTTCCTCGCCACAGTGTCAAACCAAAGAGAAATTTGGACTCTAGATTCAGCTTGTTTTAGTTTAATTTGTTTAAATCAGTTTTCTTATCTCATGTCTTTATCATGATTCATAAATTCAATGTCTGTTGCTCTGTCTCGTATTTGCTTTTAGTTTTTTTTATTATGAAGCACTTTGTGATGTCTGCTTTTCAAGATGCTACACAGTAAAATAAATACATAATCACTTTCTATCACCCTGTATGTCTTTGCAACCTTTCCCCCATTACACAACTCCTCTTTAAGCAACACCGATAAACGCGATAAGCAATATGAAGCATTTAACCCCTTCTTTCCTCATGAAGACATATTGCCCTTTGCTACAAGTCAAACATGCTGTGAATATGTCTGGTCATGCCCTTTCAGTGACTCAGCATCCACTATCTATCAGTCTGTCACCTCGCCCCACCTCTTTTTCCCTTCGCACTTTATTGTCATTGCTACATAAACCTAGGCCATGACCAAGTACACGAAGTTCACCAGTCTTTATTGGTCATTACATAACTGTCATCTGTATGTAAGAGGGTTCTTGGTGTATTTCTGCAGCGGAACCTGTGTTTTACATAAAGTAAATGCAGTAATGATAAAAGAGGATTAGCTCCAGTTTCTTGAGGAAAATATAAAATCATCAGCCAGAAAGTTTGGTGTTGGACCCAGTTTGGTGTTCCAACAAAACAATAACTCCAAACACACGTCAAAAGTGGTAAAGAAATGGTTAAATCAGGCTAGAATTAAGGTTTTAGACTTCTCATGTTTCTTATAGTATATAAGCATCAACTTATGTTTAAAATACATATTAAAATAACCTGACAAAGCATAAATCTGAGAAAGGTGGATACAGAGTTTCTGCACTGGAGCAACAGGAGTGAAGGAGAACTAAGGATTCTGGGAAAACCAGTGACTGTAGAAGGGTTAGTAGAAATGAGAGCTGGCAGATGGTGGGACCTCATGTCCATCATGGTGGGCAACATGTCTTCAGCTTTGTGATGAGACTCCAAGGCTTTTGTATTGAAGATATTCTGGTAGTGTAAGTTGTGGATCAGGCTTGCTCCCGTGCATCCGATGGATGCGCCAATGGATGGGGATCTGGCAAGTCTGGAGGCTGGATCAACACCTTGGACTCTTGGTCGTGTTCCTCAAGTTGTTCGTGAGAAGTTTTTGAGATATAGTGGGGTGCATTTTCCTACTGGTGCAAGGTTTCTGAGCAAAGTATTGCAAGGTAATGACATGATAAATGTAAAGCGTGGGATAGACGCAACTTTGTGCAAACATTTATCAAACTTTTTAGCTTTATAATTACTGCCGGAAGACTTTTGGTTGTAATACTTGATGCCCTAACCATGACCCTATGCATTACATTCATCATTTGTCGGCTGTTGTGTTTGGTCAGTATAATATTGACTGTTACTTGGATTAAAACATTTGGCATGGGGCCGGAGCTTACTTTTAGACAGCTGCTGTTGGCCAAAGCTAGCAGTTTCTCCCATGTATGGAGAATAATTAAAGTGTTTTTGAAAATAGTCAGCCTTTTTTCAGTTTCTGTTTGTTTGGCAGGATTATACGAACATACCCCACTGTCCATACCAGCCATCTGATTGTGTGTAGGGGTGCAAGACTGAGGTTTTGTGCTTGGGTAGGTCCAGTTTAGCAGCTCGATGAGATGATCTTTGCTCACTCAAACCAAAGACTGAAGCTTCGCAAAGGTTGGAATCGGATTTTTGATGTGGATTTCTACTGTTCTTCCTTTGCAGTGCAGGATTTGACAGCTTCAACTAAGGTGTAAACTCCAAGTCATCAAAGCTAAAACAAATAGTGGTTACTGGATGCGATTCTAGTTCTGTGAGCATGAAGGAAATAGAGCAATGAAGGATTCTTTATGTTCGCCTGTATAGTTCATATTGTCAGTGGCAATGTTTTATGCTTGACGAGGACATCGAGAAAGCAGAAAAATGGTGCTTGTTGTCGTCTCCAAGTTTGAGCAATCAGCATCAAAGCCTTTGAGCAGTTTGTCAGAGCAACAGAGAAGGCACAGGTACTTTTGTCTCCTATGAAAACAGTCCTGAAAAAGGTACTACAGGGTTGGTTTCTGTGGTAGGAACGTGCAGAAACAGTCCAGAGGTAAAGGTGCCAAATATCAAATTGCACAATATATATTTTTAATTATGTTGTTTTAATTCATTTTCTTGAGCAGTTTGCAGCTTCATTTTGGTAAAAACTGAATAAAGAAACAAAAAAGGTTGTTTGTATGGCTCAGACAGAAGAAGATTGACCGTCACCTGAAAATCTTAATATCCTAAAATGCATTTTTGCACAGTATTTTAAGTGGTTATTCCCAGTTTCCACAGTCTCTTGTTCTATCAGTAGCAAACATTTTCAGTGCTAAAGATAACATTGTGCTCGGTATAATGCCTGTGCTATGTGCCATTATGGGAGTGTTAGCGAAAAGATGTTCACAGAATAATGTTGACACAGTGGTTTGTGTACGTTACACAAAAATGCATGCATACATGTCTGTCTGCTACATAAGTTGAGGAATTTTTCTTTCGTGTTTTACAAGGATGAATCATTGAATGTTATTTAATAAAGTGGGGTGTAAAAAAAAAACAAGTTTATCTGCTGCCAAGTGAGTTTTATGGCATATTGAGTGAAAAAAACATGACTCATGAGCAACCAGAGTATTTCTTAGCAGATTGATTGAGGCCATATCAAACAGTCTTGATGATAATGGCTGCTGTGATAAGGCCTGACCCTGTGGTACCCTGCAACACTAATCCAGCTCCATGGCACATATTCAGGTTTCCATGGGGAGCGCTTTCCACTTGGCTGCACGGAGCTGACGTTTTTCCACTGCAAGAACCGATGATATCTCACGTCTTTTTGCTTATTCGCTTATCTAATCGGTGCAGTGAAGAGAATACAGAATGCTGCGGTTTAGAACATTTGGTATCTTGGAAAAGCGGAAATTATTTTTTATGATTATTCCCAAGATATGAGGAGTTAAGTATCTTAAGACTAAGACTTTGAACTGCATACGTGTTCTGTTCAGTACAACAGTGATAGCTGCTTCTGTGTCACTGTGCCAGACTGATTAAAACACAGCAATTAAATAGCAATATAGATGAAATGGCATGAATCTATCTTTGTGTTACAACCTTGAATAACCTCTTTATTGTTGTCAGATCTGCAGCCCCGCGCTGACTGTTTGACCCTGCTCTATTCTTTGAACAAGGCTTCGAGGTGAGGCTGACATAAGCCACCATGTCCAAACACACAGATAATCAAATCCACCACTGTTACACCCAAAAAAAATTCCCAGAAAAACACAGCACAAATATATGCATTAGCACTGAGCGCACACACACGTAGACACCCAGCTTCATATATCCTATGAGGAAATCTTTACTGCGTGTAGTGACAGCTGGTGTTGCAAAATTTTAATGTGCTTGGACACTTTTTAGGATATGTGGTTTTGCTGAGGAAATTTTGCAGCATAACTCACTTTTTTTTTTTTTTTTTTTGCAAGAATAGTTTGTTTGTATTACAGTTCAGCATCCAGGATTCTGAAAATTTTAACCACCGGCATGTGCACGTTAGGAACCGGATTCGGTTGTTTCATGTTTCACTGGCAGTGGCAACAAACTCTGCTTGCTGGCAGCTGCAAGTCCACCCCACGTCCCCAGAGCAAGCTGGTTTGTTCTGCTCAGCACAGGGTTAATTATATCCAGCTTCACTGGCTGGCATAGAGACGCACTTTTAGCTCGGCGGGGATGCTGACAGCTGCCCTGACTGTGAGTCACCTGTTTTGCTCACAGAGGTCCTTCACTTCTGCTCGGCTCAGACCAGCGAGCGATGAGGAAAAGACTTGTGAGAGTGTGACACACGGCTGCACACATGACAGCAGAGCCAAACATGGCTCAGGCGAAGAGGAACGAAGCGCACGGTGAATCACATGGTGGATGCCGGCCAGAGGTAAATTGGTGGTGGATTATTTCTCTGGAGGAGCTGGAATTTATTAGCTTGAAGTGAAAAGAGCTGGCTTTCCCTGCTGCTCGGTTACTGTATGTTGCTCATGCACGCCAAGAAAAGACATAGAATCAACCTTCAAAGGAGACGCTCAGTTTAGTTTAACCTGCAAAGCTCCTATTAAGTAAAATAAAGCCACTTTTTTTCTATTAAAATACATACTCTCATGCAGGAAAACCAGCAGTAAAGCAGGAACCTCGCCCCTGCTGACTGGGTGGCCTGCTCGGCCTGTGCCACGCCAGTTGGGGTTAAAGAGCACGATACACTCCAGCAAGCGAATAATCACCTGCAGCCAGCAAATATTCCTCATGTGAACGCTGTATACAAATAAACCCGCTACACAATGATGACCCGGTACCTCCGCTGACTTCATAAAATCCTAAAACACAATTTGCCAAACTTATTCGCCTCCTGCAAACAGTTTTTTAGTCTGTTGGGCTGTGGTGAAAATGCAACACAGCTGCTGAGGTAGGGATGCTTTGGCTTTTTCCCTCAAAGAGACACTGAGCCAAAGGTCTCACCATCTGTTTCATGTTAGCTTAAGATATACAGGTTGCCATACTGACATGCCGGAATCTTTTGAAGTCAAATGAGGTAATGCATATTCATGAAAACGTAAGAAATTCATTAAAATTGTCATATTTCACAGTGAAGAGGTTGTTCGGTTGTGCAAAGGTCTCTAACTTGCAAGGATGACATCCTTCATGTCAATCCAGCGAAAGCTTTAAAATAAGCTCGTGTCTTCAGCCATCATTTTCCTCTGAAAGGCGAAGACCAGCCTCATACAGGAGGCACCAGCTGTCGCATGCAGACACCATTTCACAAAAACAAACACAAAAAGCTAGCAAAATGTTTTTTGGAAAGCCTTAAAGCAACATTCTCACTTTTCTGTACAGAGCAGTGACAGTTCAGTGCACTCAGCCTTCAGCCTTCAGCTGCCACTTCCATCCGCTGTGAACACCGGCCTTCGGCCTGATTTTCTCCAGTTATCGATTTCAATAATTTCAGGCAAAATGCTGTCTTAAAAAGCACCACGCTGGGCACAGAATGCACATCTGGTGGTCAGCAATGCCAAGAAAACACTGATGTGGCCATTTCCAAGAAGAAAAATCTCTAAGCTGCAGTCCAAAAGACGTAATCACATTTGATAGGAGGGCATCTCAGGGCAGCAAAAAGCGTTATCAAATACTGCTTTAATGTTTGCCTTCTGCCAGAATATATATACACTGAACTGTCATACAAGACATTGTGGAGTATTGACAGACACGGAGCTTCTCCTGATTAATCAGTCACTCGGTTGTAACTCCGTCTGAGACAAATCAGTGCATGTGAATTCTTAACCTGCAGGTTTGTGTCAGCTGCTGTATCTGATGAATCCATCTCACAGTCTTTTTATTACTGAATGTCTGCCTTCCAAGCACATGTGGTTAACATGCATCTCCTCACTGTTTCCATGAACGAGCTGTCAGAAAGAATGAATGCTGTATGCACTGCATTATATTTTGACATGGCTCTGTTTAAAGTAAGTGAACACAGTAGTTTGCAATTAATGAGCCTTTCGGTTCAAGTCGAGACGTGGAAAACGGAGAGAGAAAAAAATCAACTTCACAGCACAAAGTCAACAAAACTGATCATATTTATTGACCAAATGTTACAGTTCCACTGTTACACCCTACAAAATACAAACAAGTTTGTTCATACAAGCACTGCTTGTAATGGTCTACACAACCTATGGGGTCTCTGCAGACTGATAAATGATCGACCTGCTGACACTATGGCTCTTCACAGACTCACAACCTCTGTACAGCTTCAAAGCTCGGTAACGAAAAATAAATAAAACATCAAAAGGCCTTTCTCCTCTAATGGGTTTCACATTACTAAAGCGCTGTCAGACTAGACTGCAATCAATATTCACATCCTGCCCCCTAGTGGCACAAATCACCTCCTGCCTTTTACTCTCACTAGAAACTGTACTCCACCATCACGTAACGGGAGATTAAGTTTCATGCTGTAAGAGTAGGAAAAGGTCACAGCCACGAAAGAGGCCTCCTCGACATTCCTGAAACGTTATTCTGCTTGACACAGTCCACACGTCGAGCCTTAAACCACAAACACACTCATGACAGGTAATGTACAGTCGATGTGCCTTCAGGCAAAGAAAAAGCAGATGCTCGCTCGTACTCGAAGCATCCCAGTAGCTTACATTAACAGTAAACAGTGTGTCAGGGAAAAACACCGCTGAATCAGAGCAGCACATTTGACTTAAATACTTTGTCTTGATGTCGAAAACACGAGATTATGAAACAAAGTCGACATAAAATATGTGGAGATACTATTTCTGAAATGCTACACATTTAACATAGTTATACATGGAAAAATCTGAGCAAACCATTTGACCTGTTTTAAAATATCTTCCGTTGATTTCCTAAAGTGAAACACGACATAAAGACAAGATATTTGCCATTTTAAGAACATCTGATGTACAAGACATGCAGAACTGATTACAGAACACAGCAAAAACCTTGACATGAAGACTTTTAAATTAAAACTGCACTTCGCCCTCCATGTTTAAACTCTGATTATGATGGATCATCTGACTGTGATGGATCCAGCCGGCGACACTGGGATGATGTGGATGTATCGTAGATAACTGGAGATGACAGGACAGGACGTAAGGCTAACTCTTGAGTCAATGGTCCTGAAGTGGCTCACTATCCAGAGCAGCCAGTTCAGGAAATCCAAACTTGTGTTCTTGCATCCACAGTCAAAATATGAGTATTCCCAGATTTAAATATCTGTTTGCATAAGACAATAGCCGGAACTTAAACACTTGAGGTTCTGTGGAAGGTGTGGAGGCATGTTCTGGGCGTCTTAAAAAAAGGTGTTTTAAAAAAATATCTCTATTTGTGCTTCCGATTGTTACTAAGATTTACCTCCATTGTGAAGGACACATACAGCAGGACACTGGTGAAATAACTTAATCAGCTCCTCACAATGACATCTTGAGAACATGCATCACGTCCACCACGAGGGGGGAAAAGGTGTCTTTTTAGCCAAAACTGAGAAGAGTAGCGGTTTCGTGTGCAGCAGGGTAAGTCCACTATGGCTCCTTCTGCTGCTCTCAGTGCAGCTGGTTGAAGCTGATATCAGGTGCGTCACCCAGAATCAGGGTGGAGCGGCTTAGCGACGGCGAGGGGGATGCCAGGCGGAAGGCCGGATTGATGGAGTGAAGCGAGTCGCTCTTGTTGCTTCTGCTGAACGGGGGGCACAGAGCGGGCCGGCGGGGGTGTTGACGTGAGCAGCCGGCGGGCGGTGAAGGCTCTGCGGTTGGTGCTGCGGCGCTGGAGACCTCCAGGACCAGAGGGGTGGTCTTTGGAGTACCAGGGGGGCACAGGCCATTAAATTCAGAGGAGGAGTGGATCATCCTCTCCAGCACGTCCTTCGTGCTCTGAGCGCACTGTGTGAAGAGGAAAGAACAGAGGAAATCAAGAAAAAGGGAAGAGCACAAGGGGGGTTATGAAAGGCCGAGCTGCAGTGACAGTGCAGTAAAAACAGCAAGTGTGCACAGAAAACTCCGCAATGTGATTTAGAGGATTAGTTTGGAACGTTAAAAAAAGCACAGTGAAGGCAATGAGAGCTTTGGTGAAAACACTGTGAAAAGACTCAAATGGAAAAGCATGGAGGAAGTGAGTTAGATGCAGACAATGCAATTAGAACGATATAAAACGCAGAAAGATTTAAATGTGTGTGAAGAAGCTGCTTCGTCTTGTGTCTCTTCTGGCTCAAACAAAGAAAAGGAGAAACAGTTTATGTGTTTGTTTGTCACCATGCATGCATAAAAAATGCCCCCCCCAAACAAGAACAAAATCTCATGTTAACTAGAAGATCATCAGCCTGTAAACAACCAGCATCCATCCAGCACTAAGTGAGTGAGCACATGGTTAATGAGAGGATGAATGAATGGTAGTGAAGCATGCACATTCACATGATTCACAGGTAATCCACACCATCACCCCGAACCAATCACAACATCTGCCCCGAGCGCAGAAAATGATCAGTAAAAGAAAATAAATAACCATTAGAGAGATGACAAGCTACTGCAAAAATGCCATGACAGAGGACACGGTGAATGGCAAAGTGAAGCGACGTTGTGATTGGTTTAATGTTCGACCCTACTCTTACCATCAACCGTCTATATGCAGCAGTGCCCTTCAGGCTGTGCAGGACAAAGAAAAATCCTGACAGTTCTCCTCCTAGCAGGGTGGAATGGATACAACACAACACGGAGCGTCAAATCTTTCATCTAGCATTTACAGACATGTACATGTTCTTCACATATAAACCCTTTTTGATACAACTTTTCCCCCAAATGTCAGACACATGAAGCCTTAAAGAGGAAAAGTAAACTCAAAACAGAGACCAAAATCTCAAAATACAAAAATAATGTTTATTTCACACATAAAAGAACACTTGTTTAAGTGCATATGTAAAAATAAAATAGTTTTTAGAAAATAAAGCGACGTAGCCAATAACAGATATTTGATATTTTTGACAAAACTGAGACAATTGTATTCAAAAGGGGTCGACCGATATAGATTTTTTCAGGGCTGATATTGATGCTGATTACCAATACTTAAAACAGATATATATAGATATATATATATATATATATATATATAGATATATATATATATATATATATATATATATATATATATATATATATATATATATATATATATATATATATATATATATATATATATATATATATATACATATATATATTTGCAGTAAAAATGAAAATTTCGGTGACAAATTGCTCAATCTCCAAAATGAAGCTTCATTAATATGCCTTTATCATTTTCTTTCTCCATATGTTTAATGAAGTGACACCTTTGAGACATTTAACTTTAAGTGTTGATAGGCTATTACTCGTGATTCATAACTAATCAGACAGTGGCGTAGGTGGGACAATACTCTGGTGACTACAGATAGAAAGAGTAAGTCACACGTATTTAAAATCGGTTGAAAGAAAAATAACAATCATCAAAAAAAGTGCTGTAAATCAGATCCAATAATCGCCCAAGCCTATAACTGGTCGACCCCTTGTATTCAAAGCAAGTGACAAATGATTCATGACAAAGTGCTGATAACTCCAACACATTTGCATGTTTAATAAAAGTCAGTAATTAAGTCCTTTGTGTGCATTAGCCTTCACATCAACATACAAGCAAACTCAGTAGTAGGTAAACAAAGAGGTAGGCACAGCAATAAGATGAATCCCTAAAAGTCTAAGCAAACAAATACCAAAATGTGCAACAATGAAAGTGTTTTCTGTCCCTCAGCACACAGTGACACAGCGTAATAAATCTGCAGCAGTGTGACAGAGAACTCACTCAACAAATGGTTGCTTCTCTGGCAGTAAAAACCATTTGAAATCTCTGCCCACTTTTCTCGTGTTTTTAACTGCTCAGTGATGCCAAACAGTGCTACAGGTGACGTCCAAGACATTTTGTTCTCAAGCCCAAAGAACACAGGTGATAAATTACCTCTTTGGCAAAGTTGTTTTGTTCAGCTCTTATTAGCCAGATGGATCTCTTCTACTGTGAACGTTTGGCTTTATATCGTGCATCAGTTCCAAGCCATGAAATGTGACCCGTTTGCGAAGTTGTTCTAGTCCTGTCAGACTATTTAATAGGCCATTAACTGTTGCAAAAATACATGATGTTCCTTCTGATTTCAGAGATAGTACATACAAAAAAATATGCCACCGTCAGAGTGATGAGAACACGTTAATGGAACTGCATGAGGCCGACTCTGCTTGGACGGAAGGTGGAGTCTGGAGGACGGGACACACTGGGTGGGGGAAGGCACATGTCGGGGCAGGCTAACAACAACAACAGGACAGGAACTACGGGACAGTCGGGACTTGGGAGGGACCACAAGCTGTTTTATCCTACCATGTTTGCATCATTCTTGGTCGCGAAGGGAGGCAGCTCGATCTCTGAGGCAGAAGCAGCAGGTATCGCCTCATCGGGAGGAACGAAACCTCTTCTGTCAATCAGACTAGAGAACACAACAGAGGAATATGTTAGGATGCATGTAAAAATACTGATCCCGATTCCAATTCTGCTTATCAATTTGAGGCTTGATTCTCATTACAGCAATAGTTAAAATCTGGTTTTACATGAATGCATGAGTACTTATGATCTAACAACACAATGTACAGCATTATAGTAAAACAGTCACAGGAGACATTTTTGTGCATTGAATACTTTAACTTTTAATACCAAAATACACTTTCCTCATTAGACTCACATACGTTTGCTTAAAGTAACACTTTTAATGCAGGACTTCAATCAGTAGTATGTTTACAACTGAGTACTTACTGCACTAATGTCCATCTCTGTCTATCAAGGTGAACAAACACTTATTGTCCCCTTTTTAGCAAATTAATAAAAGTCTTGCATGTCCCCACCATATGTATTTAATCAAAAATAGTTCCTTTAATTATGACTGTATAGCTACTGCTTTTAGCCCTGTTCTAAACAGGGTGTTTACGTGTTTGTAGCTTGAAATGAAGCTAAACTACTAATGTTCCAGCTCCCTTCATGAGAAGACTCTCCCTGCATCTATGGTTCAGCTGATGTGAATCTCTCTGCAATCATTTTACATGGGAAAAATCGCCAAACGATTATTCCTAAAGTAACTGCTGGTCAACATTAAGTCTTAATCGGCTGAGTTTCAGTCACCATTTCATACTTGTCCTGATGTTTGACAACAGAAACAGCAAAATATATGAATGAGAACAGCTTTACTGGGAATTCAACTGTATAAAGTCATAGTATTCCACACTAAAGTAACCCAACCAGCCCCAGTGTATTGCTTACAAAAGGGGAAGCAGAATTGAAATCACTATTTCTCAATGATTTCGTTGAAAATTGAATTTTGAAACTGCTTCTTTAAGCCCAACACTAACTGCATATGCACTCTAACTGGTGTTATCACCATGGCAACGTTCATGAAGCATATTCACTAGTAGTGAACAGAGGTGACGTTTCAACACACTAAGCTGTTGAGGTGATGGGTGAGACATGGAGTGAACTTTAAATGTGTTAAATGTGTGAGGTGATGATAAGAATTCCTGACATCTTGACTCACCTTGGAGGCATGGGGCCACATAATGTCACGCAGCAGTTGGTTATGATGCTGTTGTAACTGTAGGGGTTCCCTGAATCGTCTGCACCTCTTTTACTTGACCAGGATCCCTTTATCTGCACAACGAACATGGAGAATAAGCCATCAGTTCAACAGCTCTTAGTGCTTATTGTGTATTTTAACATGAACTAAACAGAATCATAAATTCGCTGCTGCCATATTGAGATATCATCACTTACATCTTCATTTGTGGTGAGGTTGGAGGCTACTAAGTAGGTATGGAAGCCTGAGAGGCCCAGAATAGACCAGATGGAAAAGAAACAAATCACTAACTCCACCACAGTGCACGAGGAAGAGTCAAGGCATAACGTCACTGTCTTATCAATAATCACACATGATAGTCAAAGGCGAATGTGATTATGTAAAATTTTCCTTCCACGCTGAATCAGACAAGGTCTCTGACAGAAAATCCAGTTATAGCTTTTAAAGTCATGGAAGATTCCTAAATTATCCCCGTGAAAACTGATGCAATGAGTTGCAAAAAATATCTAATTAGATCACCTACACCATGACATGACAAACAGGAAACAACATTCTATATATACTCTGACCACAGTAACACAATGTCCTGCATATCAGCCACAGCATGAAGACATTAGTCCACACTCTCTTCGTGAGCAACAAATTGAACCACCCCGTAGTCACACAAGTCTATATTTGTCGAGCCACTGACATCATCTCACAAGGACATGAGGCAGCAAACCTACTACTAGAAAGCCATCTGCTTAAAAGCACTGCTTTGCTGGATTCTAACTCTCTGATCCTATTAAGCGTGAGCTTAGGCTGAGAAGCAGCGGGAAATGCCTCGTCAACAGTTTAACTTCTTTTTCTTCTTGGCACAAATCGGTCGCAAATTCAAAAACATCACATTAATCACATAAACATTAAATACACTGATAATGTGAACATTCAGAATAAACAAAGGGATATCTTGCAGGGCTCTCTTGAATGGCTTGAACAAGGCCTTTAGTTGCTTGAGAACCTGGAGAAAAACATAAACAAAACAGAAATTGTATCATTTTAAAGTGGTTCCTGACAATACGGCAGGACCATCACACAATCATTAAGTGCATTTGAGGTACAATACTTACGCAGGGTAATGTGTGTGATGACACAGCCAAATATGAAAGACGTCAGAAAAGACAGAGAGATGATGAAGCTGTAGAAATAGCGGTAATTGCGTTTTCCCACACAGTTTCCTACCCATGGACAGTGGTGGTCAAACCGTTCTGAGGGGGAAAAAACAGTATACATACCAGAGATTAGAGTTAAGTTTACAGCAGTTTTAAAAGGTTAATACCCAACAAATTAAATGATACTGAGGCAAAGAGGCTAATAATTTCCTGAGTCCACTAATAGAATTAGAATATGGATCAACCCATTCATCTTTTTATGGATCTGTATCTGCTTATTTTTCCGGTTTGTTGTTTTGCGATAAAAACCTAAATCCTAGTCTACAGCAGTGCCTTACTAATGCATAAATCTTTCACTGTGTACTTCATGTACTTTTTAAAAACAACTCCAAAGTGTTTAAGTCTAAAAACAACAGCAGAGTAGCCATTTGAACATTGAAGCATTTTTTGCTTGCTGTAATCATTCATCCTGTTCATGGTGGCCCATAAAGAAATCCCACCTAATGCAATTTCAGGGTAAGTGATGGGGAACAAAGTCCTTAATCTGAATAAAAGTGAATTCCAAAGTCGAACTGAAGCCCATGTGAGGCTGAGTCAGACTAATCGAGTGGATACAAAGTTCAAATTTACAAACCTTTTAGAAGGAAATTGCCTCTTTGTATTACTAACCTCCTGTGGAATTACAGCAAGCAAATAATGTCAGAGGAAACACAAGGGAAAATTCCAATTAAAAATACTGTAACCTTGGAAGTAACGCAAACAATCTGATTTTCTTCCCTAGGAAGCAGGTTTGGCAGGGATCTTTCACCAGTCAGTATAAACAGGAGGGATTATTACATTAGGGCTAAAAAAAAAATATAGGATAGGGAAAAAAATTTAGGATACACAGGATACACATTTTGCACCACTTCTGATCCAGGATTTAAATGTTATTTCAATGGTTTTACAAATCCATTTTCATGAAAAAGTCATGCATTTGAAGGCACTGCATTAATTCTCCATCACAAAATCTATTACACATTGAATATCGAACGGAGGTAAAAATATACTGCAAAACAAAAATCACAGTATATGCCAGAAAAATTGCAATTAGACATTTTTCCAAAATCATTCAGCCCTGTACTACAGCAAGCAAAAACTGTTTGAATGGACACGAGTATAGTTTTAAGATACACTTAGAAAAATGGAAATTTGTCCTTCAGTAAGAGAGATTCATGATGAGCAGTTTACTTTGTCTTGCCAGTTGATGGCCTAATGCTTTAAAGACCCCTCACTGTTGACAGACTACCCAGAACCTGCATATACCAGTACTAAAGTGATTTGCTCACTTCAGATCAACAGCCAGTTATACAATTTTAGGTGGTTTTATTTAAAAATTTGGCAGTTTGTGAGGCAGATTTGAGGTTTCAGTCTAAAGATCAAGTGTTAATGCATATTGTGATATTGAAACATTTCGGTATCTTAGATTTAAGATATAAATCAGGGGAATAATACAAGAAGGTAGACTGTTAAAGACCTAAAGACTCCTTAAAGACTCCTTTGTGTATCAAAGTTACATATTTAGAAATTTTTTATTCCATGAAAATAATCACTTCAAGTATTAAAAAGGCTCAACAAGGTCCCTGCCTCCCGCTTCATGCACCTGCAGCTCAGCACACCATGTCACCTGTGATTTTGCTCGAAAATTTTAAAACTACTGTACGTTACACAATAACAAGTAGTTATATTGGAACAATTCAGCCTTATATGTTCGACAGGACTGATTTATTAGGCTTGGAACAGAGAAAACCCAAGAAGTCTAAATCCATGTTTTTGAGACTGTCATGAATGGCTCAGACATGGCATTGACTGTCTATTTTGGTAATGATATATCTGCTAGCATATAAAAAAGACTATAAGGACATGCCAACAATGTTAAAAAGTTTGATTTTTAACTAGAGTGAGTCATTAGAAGAAATCCTTGAGTCGAGCAGTATAGCATGTTCCACCTAGCAATGGTGGAAAGTTAAATTATTACAGATGGAATAAGTGGTAGTTTCCAACCACATCCTTACCCACACAGTTGTCACACAAGCTGCAGTGGGAGGTCCGAGGAGGGCGGAACATTTTACAAGTGAAGCAGTATTTGAGCTTCACCACCTGCTGGTTGATAAGGATCTCCTTGGTCCGCGGAGGGGGGCGATACGTAGAAGATCCTGAGGTATCTTAAAATAGAGAAGCACAAAGGGGAGAGACTTTTAATCAAGACAGTTTCGACCCTGACACACACGCGTGACAAAATAAGGGGTAAATAAACAAAAATCAAGCTTTGTCTGGCTTTTGTGCTCTTCAGCCATGACAGAGAGTAAGCAGCTTAGGTTTGCAGTTCAACAACAACCACGTCCCTCAGAGATCCCCCATATGGCAAAGCTCTTTTACCCCATCTGTCCCACAGTCGGTGTGCACTGCCAGCATGGGCCTTACCTATCTGCCTCTCTATGTCTGCAGCTTCATCTGGGGTGGCCCTGGGTAAAATGCCTGGATCTGTAAAGCTGGTTCTCAGCAGTGAGGTGACCACAAACACAAAAAGCACCCCACCGATCACTGGTATGAAGATGGTCAGATGCTCCACCAGGAATGGGCAACTGTAAAAGAAACCACAATTAATCCTCAAGTGTACTGACACGCAAAAACACACACAATAAAATAAAGTGTAAGGATTTTACAGCTTCCACATTAGCAAAGACCTCTCGTGTTGCATTCAGGAACCCATTGCAATGAAACATACTTACTCGAATGCAAAGAAAAGGCCACAAGTGACAACAATAAGGCCCAGTGTCAGAGGAAGGACACCGCTCTGTCTGGCTATGATGATCCGTCCGTCACAGAAAAACCTGTTCTTCCCCGGGAATACTTCCCACTTCCTCCGCGGCCGTTGCTCCTTCTTCTCGGTGTGGCTCTGCACCGACAGTGGAGACACTGACAGCGCCCGCGGGTCGATCTGCTGGTACTCGCAGTTCTTCATCGTGTAAACAATGTCAGCACGGTTGGGAGGTAGCTGAAGGCACACACAGAGCTCCCAGAGACGGTCCTCTCAAGAATCAGTCGCTTGACATTTAAATGTTGCTGGTCCGGCTATCGCCCATCCTGAAAGCTAACTCTAGCTAGCTAGCGAACCAACAAAGGCATTCCTCTCCGACGTTCACTTTTACGTGCTGAATCAGTTCCCGGCTTGACTCGGGCTTAACTACCATCGTTGGTAGTTAATTAAAGCCACGTATACATATGGGTGGTCATTTGTTTAAATTAACTCTTCTTTTACAAAAAAAAAAAATCACCCCAATCAGATAGGCTTCGGATCAAGCTTCTCACAGCAGTTCACATTTCCTTTTTCTTTCGCCGTCAGTCATGTACGTCATTGCGTACATCGACGTAATCACGCAGGCCACGATTCTCTTGACGTTTTATTGCTTTTTCTTTTTTTTCTTTAAAAAAATAAATAAAACACATATTCATGCCAATAAATCCTATTTAATTGCTGTTAAAATATATTAAAAACATTTCTGAGGTCTTCATTCAGTCCACAGATCTTTAGGTTTTAATATTAATAATAAAATAATAATTTTTAAAAAATCATTAATATTTCATCAGCAGAGACGTTAAGATCTTGGAACACTGTGGGCTTCATTCAGTCCACAGATATTTAGGTTTTAACCTGATAATTGCACTTTTTAAATGATAAATAAGTAAAATGTGAGTCACAGTGATCACACTTTCTTTCTATGCTCAGCCCATGTTCCACATTAGCATCACAGTGAGTGTATGCTAACTAGAGAAGTGGTTCTCAAACTGTGTGCTTTGAAATCCATCTTATTTATTTGATTTATATAACTGTTATCAAATGTAAAGATGCGACATGAACATTCGAAGACCACTGAGCGGGACAAGAGATGCCATTTTTTGAGATTGATAGGTTATCAGTCCGTGTATTTATCTGGCAATTGGATATTTCGTTCTGAAACGGGTATTGAAAAACAAAAAACGAGTGGTTATTTGATCTTCGTTTTAAAATAAAAAAAATAAAATTGAAATACAAGGCGTTTTTCCTTTTCATGATCAAAAAGGGATGCACGAATTTTTTTAAATGCTTAGATTTTCATTTTATATTACAATAACAAAAAAATAAAATCAGTAAGAGACGGAAACGAAAAAGGTCATTTTTTTTCATTTTCTGAGACCGGAAATGGTCATAAGCAAGCGTGGAGCCAAACGACAACAAGATTCTCAGAGGGCGGAGCCAGAGAGCAGTGATTGGTCCGACCATAGATAATATAGAAGACAGCGTGCTAGCGTATCTAGTCTATGTATATCTATGGTCGGCATGTCTGGTATCATCTCTGGCTGCTGTTGACTTTGTTTTTGGAGTAAAACACGGTAAGAAGATATATACTTCTAACCAGTAGCGTTGTCTTGTTGTACGTTAAGTCAGCGACTTGTGAAGCGTTGTGTTTTGTCGTGTTTGAGCAGTTGGTCCGGACGCGTTAGCTAGCTAAGCGGCTAAGTTAGCTAGCGGGCTAATTAGCACAGGTGGCTAACTTACCGCTGAACACCTGTGTTAGTTGCTGCCGCAGCTGTCCGTCTTTAGAATGAACTTCTTAACCTGTATTTCTCTGCTGTGTATTTTAGCTTTTTAAAAAGTTATTTTACTTTAAGGTTAACTGAAACCCGTTCAGCTGCACTGAAGTTTAACATTCAGCTGGTTTGAATTAAACCGCCCTTAACATTGCGCAACATTACCTCTCTGAATCTCCATAATTTCATTAAATTCCTTCTCTCTTCCACTGCTCAAGTTCAATCCAGTATATAAAGTGACATTAACAGTGAATAAACTAACAACCAGCCATTGTATTTATTTATTATTGCATGTATTTGTTGTAAAACATGAGTTGAAACATCCTACTTTTGGATCTAGAACTGCACAAGCCGTTCATTTTCAGTCACCTGACGAGTTAAACTCCCCTTTTTATGTGAGGTTGAAGCAGAAAGTCTGAGTTAACAAAGAAAGTTGTTTATAATTTGTGATACCTGTTATCTCTGACTGAGGCTTTAGTTTTTGTTGAGCTGATTTACACGTAGAAACTTTGTTCAGGAAAATTTCTCAGTAGCTCAGAGGACAGGCTGCTTTTTACACAACCTTGTAAGAGAATGTCTGTCAATGCTTTCAGCAGAATTTAGAAACACAACACTTCCTAAACAGATATTTTGAGGCTGTGAGGTTGAACGTTTGAGAGTATATCAGTGTGTTTGTGGTCTTTCTGTTTCTAGGTGGAAGCTGAATTAGTGAGGATGACTCCTGCTCCTGTCATCTCTAAGCTCCTCACACATCTTTACCTGCACATGAGGAAAATCACTCCTGTAGAATGCAGGTATGTTTGTCATTATTATAAAAAGATGTTGCCTGGTGACCTGTCAGAAACCCATTATACAGAGTCAGCCAAAATAATGCTTACACACATCAGGAAAAGAAAAACTTGCATAAATATTTCAATACCAAATTTATTCAGACATCATGAGATTAATAA